>NW_023493677.1:665000-727500 GCF_013265735.2 Oncorhynchus mykiss
ATACTACATCATTCACCAGGGATACTACATCATTCACCAGGGATACTACATCATTCACCAGGGATACTACATCATTCACCAGGGATACTACATCATTCACCAGGGATACTACATCATTCACCAGGGATACTACATCATTCACTAGGGATACTACATCATTCACAAGGGATACTACATAATTCACTAGGGATACTACATAATTCACTAGGGATACTACATCATTCACCAGGGATACTACATAATTCACTAGGGATACTACATCATTCACTATGGATACTACATCATTCACCAGGGATACTACATCATTCACCAGGGATACTACATAATTCACTAGGGATACTACATCATTCACTAGGGATACTACATCATTCACTAGGGATACTACATCATTCACTAGGGATACTACATCATTCACTAGGGATACTACATCATACAACATCATTCACAAGTGATAAGAAACATAAGAAACAAAGGCTTTTGATATAATCTTGTCTTTACATATACTATAATATATGTGTGAAATTAGTTTTGATTTAGAATGGACCAATATCATGGACCTGTATCGAAACAGGGGGGAAAAATCCATGTCATCTATGCACCTACATAGCAAATGGAGGAGGCTTTACTCTGTGGTCTATTTTCCTGCCAGTCAGGCAGGCTATACTCCTGTTGTAAAGAGAAACAATGGGATTAATAGAATGAAAGTTGAGTGATAAATATAGTAGGACTAGCCCATAGAAAGCTGATCCTCCTCTTTGTAGTAGAGGCCCGTCACTCTGTTTTCTCCCCCAGCTGCACAGCCTATAGAAACGTTGTGCAACATGAGCTCATGAGCTCTCATTACGTTTTTTGATTAGATTTTCAATTACATTTACATTGATGTCAGTGGTTGAGTGTTTGGTAGGCCAGTTGTTTGGTAGGCTACTAATGACCATCAGCAGCATCAGAGCTGGGAGAAGACTAGTTACCGTGACTAAATGTTCTTGTGGAATTTGACTGCCTTCATGACTCGTGACCGCTGGTGTGGCGTTAAGACGGTTACCGCAACAGCCCTAAATACACCCCACTGCTAGGCAACACCCCCCACAATGCAGCAGCACACATTATCAAAAGGGACCACGAATGCAAATATGCATGTAATGCTTATAGAATCAAGGGTGAATAGAACAGGCTTGGAACCTCTAACCCTGGTAATATGACTGGTAAATAGAATGAACAGAACCTCTAACCCTGGTAAATAGAATGAATAGAACCTCTAACCCTGGTAATATGACTGGTAAATAGAATGAATAGAACCTCTAACCCTGGTAAATAGAATGAATAGAACCTCTAACCCTGGTAATATGACTGGTAAATAGAATGACTCGAACCTCTAACCCTGGTAATATGACTGGTAAATAGAATGACTAGAACCTCTAACCCTGGTAATATGACTGGTAAATAGAATGAATAGAACCTGTAACCCTGGTAATATGACTGGTAAATAGAATGAATAGAAGCTCTAACCCTGGTAAATAGAATGAATAGAACCTGTAACCCTGGTAATATGACTGGTAAATAGAATGAATAGAACCTCTAACCCTGGTAATATGACTGGTAAATAGAATGAATAGAACCTCTAACCCTGGTAAATAGAATGAATAGAACCTGTAACCCTGGAAAATATGACTGGTAAATAGAATGAATAGAACCTCTAACCCTGGTAATATGACTGGTAAATAGAATGAATAGAACCTCTAACCCTGGTAAATAGAATTAATAGAACCTCTAACCCTGGTAATATGACTGGTAAATAGAATGAATAGAACCTCTAACCCTGGTAATATGACTGGTAAATAGAATGAATAGAACCTCTAACCCTGGTAATATGACTGGTAAATAGAATGAATAGAACCTCTAACCCTGGTAATATTACTGGTAAATAGAATGAATAGAACCTCTAACCCTGGTAATATGACTGGTAAATAGAATGAATAGAACCTGTAACCCTGATCATATGACTGGTAAATAGAATGAATAGAACCTCTAACCCTGGTAAATAGAATGAATAGAACCTGTAACCCTGGTAATATGACTGGTAAATAGAATGAATAGAACCTGTAACCCTGGTAATATGACTGGTAAATAGAATGAATAGAACCTCTAACCCTGGTAATATAACTGGTAAATAGAATGAATAGAACCTCTAACCCTGGTAATATGACTGGTAAATAGAATGACTAGAACCTCTAACCCTGGTAATATGACTGGTAAATATAATGAATAGAACCTGTAACCCTGATAATATGACTGGTAAATAGAATGAATAGAACCCCTAACCCTGGTAATATGACTGGTAAATATAATGAATAGAACCTCTAACCCTGGTAATATGACTGGTAAATAGAATGAATAGAACCTGTAACCCTGATAATATGACTGGTAAATAGAATGAATAGAACCCCTAACCCTGGTAATATGACTGGTAAATAGAATTAATAGAACCTCTAACCCTGGTTAATATAATTAATAGAACCTCTAACCTTGGTAACATGACTGGTAAATAGAATGAATAGAACCTCTAACCCTGGTAATATGACTGGTAAATAGAATGAATAGAACCTCTAACCCTGGTAAATAGAATGAATAGAACATATAACCCTGGTAATATGACTGGTAAATAGAATGAATAGAACCTCTAACCCTGGTAAGTAGAATGAATAGAACCTGTAACCCTGGTAATATGACTGGTAAATAGAATGAATAGAACCTCTAACCCTGGTAATATGACTGGTAAATAGAATGAATAGAACCTCTAACCCTGGTAAATAGATTTAATAGAACCTCTAACCCTGGTAATATGACTGGTAAATAGAATGAATAGAACCTCTAACCCTGGTAATATGACTGGTAAATAGAATGAATAGAACCTCTAACCCTGGTAAATAGAATGAATAGAACCTCTAACCCTGGTAATATGACTGGTAAATATAATGAATAGAACCTCTAACCCTGGTAATATGACTGGTAAATAGAATGAATAGAACCTGTAACCCTGATAATATGACTGGTAAATAGAATGAATAGAACCCCTAACCCTGGTAATATGACTGGTAAATAGAATTAATAGAACCTCTAACCCTGGTTAATATAATTAATAGAACCTCTAACCTTGGTAACATGACTGGTAAATAGAATGAATAGAACCTCTAACCCTGGTAATATGACTGGTAAATAGAATGAATAGAACCTCTAACCCTGGTAAATAGAATGAATAGAACATATAACCCTGGTAATATGACTGGTAAATAGAATGAATAGAACCTCTAACCCTGGTAAGTAGAATGAATAGAACCTGTAACCCTGGTAATATGACTGGTAAATAGAATGAATAGAACCTCTAACCCTGGTAATATGACTGGTAAATAGAATGAATAGAACCTCTAACCCTGGTAAATAGATTTAATAGAACCTCTAACCCTGGTAATATGACTGGTAAATAGAATGAATAGAACCTCTAACCCTGGTAATATGACTGGTAAATAGAATGAATAGAACCTCTAACCCTGGTAAATAGAATGAATAGAACCTCTAACCCTGGTAATATGACTGGTAAATAGAATGAATAGAACCTCTAACCCTGGTAATATGACTGGTAAATAGAATGAATAGAACCTCTAACCCTGGTAATATGACTGGTAAATAGAATTAATATAACCTCTAACCCTGGTAATATGACTGGTAAATAGAATGAATAGAACCTCTAACCCTGGTAATATGACTGGTAAATAGAATGAATAGAACCTGTAACCCTGATAATATGACTGGTAAATAGAATGAATAGAACCTCTAACCCTGGTAAATAGAATGAATAGAACCTGTAACCCTGATAATATGACTGGTAAATAGAATGAATAGAACCTGTAACCCTTGTAATATGACTGGTAAATAGAATGAATAGAACCTCTAACCCTGGTAATATAACTGGTAAATAGAATGAATAGAACCTCTAACCCTGGTAATATGACTGGTAAATAGAATGACTAGAACCTCTAACCCTGGTAATATGACTGGTAAATAGAATGAATAGAACCTGTAACCCTGATAATATGACTGGTAAATAGAATGAATAGAACCCCTAACCCTGGTAATATGACTGGTAAATATAATGAATAGAACCTCTAACCCTGGTAATATGACTGGTAAATAGAATTAATATAACCTCTAACCCTGGTAATATGACTGGTAAATAGAATGAATAGAACCTCTAACCCTGGTAATATGACTGGTAAATAGAATGAATAGAACCTGTAACCCTGATAATATGACTGGTAAATAGAATGAATAGAACCTCTAACCCTGGTAAATAGAATGAATAGAACCTGTAACCCTGGTAATATGACTGGTAAATAGAATGAATAGAACCTGTAACCCTTGTAATATGACTGGTAAATAGAATGAATAGAACCTCTAACCCTGGTAATATAACTGGTAAATAGAATGAATAGAACCTCTAACCCTGGTAATATGACTGGTAAATAGAATGACTAGAAGCTCTAACCCTGGTAATATGACTGGTAAATAGAATGAATAGAACCTGTAACCCTGATAATATGACTGGTAAATAGAATGAATAGAACCCCTAACCCTGGTAATATGACTGGTAAATAGAATTAATAGAACCTCTAACCCTGGTTAATATAATTAATAGAACCTCTAACCTTGGTAACATGACTGGTAAATATAATGAATAGAACCTCTAACCCTGGTAATATGACTGGTAAATAGAATGAATAGAACCTGTAACCCTGATAATATGACTGGTAAATAGAATGAATAGAACCTCTAACCCTGGTAAATAGAATGAATAGAACCTCTAACCCTGGTAATATGACTGGTAAATATAATGAATAGAACCTCTAACCCTGGTAATATGACTGGTAAATAGAATGAATAGAACCTGTAACCCTGATAATATGACTGGTAAATAGAATGAATAGAACCCCTAACCCTGGTAATATGACTGGTAAATAGAATTAATAGAACCTCTAACCCTGGTTAATATAATTAATAGAACCTCTAACCTTGGTAACATGACTGGTAAATAGAATGAATAGAACCTCTAACCCTGGTAATATGACTGGTAAATAGAATGAATAGAACCTCTAACCCTGGTAAATAGAATGAATAGAACATATAACCCTGGTAATATGACTGGTAAATAGAATTAATAGAACCTCTAACCCTGGTAAGTAGAATGAATAGAACCTGTAACCCTGGTAATATGACTGGTAAATAGAATGAATAGAACCTCTAACCCTGGTAATATGACTGGTAAATAGAATGAATAGAACCTCTAACCCTGGTAAATAGATTTAATAGAACCTCTAACCCTGGTAATATGACTGGTAAATAGAATGAATAGAACCTCTAACCCTGGTAATATGACTGGTAAATAGAATGAATAGAACCTCTAACCCTGGTAAATAGAATGAATAGAACCTCTAACCCTGGTAATATGACTGGTAAATAGAATGAATAGAACCTCTAACCCTGGTAATATGACTGGTAAATAGAATGAATAGAACCTCTAACCCTGGTAATATGACTGGTAAATAGAATTAATATAACCTCTAACCCTGGTAATATGACTGGTAAATAGAATGAATAGAACCTCTAACCCTGGTAATATGACTGGTAAATAGAATGAATAGAACCTGTAACCCTGATAATATGACTGGTAAATAGAATGAATAGAACCTCTAACCCTGGTAAATAGAATGAATAGAACCTGTAACCCTGGTAATATGACTGGTAAATAGAATGAATAGAACCTGTAACCCTTGTAATATGACTGGTAAATAGAATGAATAGAACCTCTAACCCTGGTAATATAACTGGTAAATAGAATGAATAGAACCTCTAACCCTGGTAATATGACTGGTAAATAGAATGACTAGAACCTCTAACCCTGGTAATATGACTGGTAAATAGAATGAATAGAACCTGTAACCCTGATAATATGACTGGTAAATAGAATGAATAGAACCCCTAACCCTGGTAATATGACTGGTAAATATAATGAATAGAACCTCTAACCCTGGTAATATGACTGGTAAATAGAATTAATATAACCTCTAACCCTGGTAATATGACTGGTAAATAGAATGAATAGAACCTCTAACCCTGGTAATATGACTGGTAAATAGAATGAATAGAACCTGTAACCCTGATAATATGACTGGTAAATAGAATGAATAGAACCTCTAACCCTGGTAAATAGAATGAATAGAACCTGTAACCCTGGTAATATGACTGGTAAATAGAATGAATAGAACCTGTAACCCTTGTAATATGACTGGTAAATAGAATGAATAGAACCTCTAACCCTGGTAATATAACTGGTAAATAGAATGAATAGAACCTCTAACCCTGGTAATATGACTGGTAAATAGAATGACTAGAACCTCTAACCCTGGTAATATGACTGGTAAATAGAATGAATAGAACCTGTAACCCTGATAATATGACTGGTAAATAGAATGAATAGAACCCCTAACCCTGGTAATATGACTGGTAAATATAATGAATAGAACCTCTAACCCTGGTAATATGACTGGTAAATAGAATGAATAGAACCTGTAACCCTGATAATATGACTGGTAAATAGAATGAATAGAACCCCTAACCCTGGTAATATGACTGGTAAATAGAATTAATAGAACCTCTAACCCTGGTTAATATAATTAATAGAACCTCTAACCTTGGTAACATGACTGGTAAATAGAATGAATAGAACCTCTAACCCTGGTAATATGACTGGTAAATAGAATGAATAGAACCTCTAACCCTGGTAAATAGAATGAATAGAACATATAACCCTGGTAATATGACTGGTAAATAGAATGAATAGAACCTCTAACCCTGGTAAATAGAATGAATGTGTCTCCTGACCCCTCCTGTCTCAGCCTCCAGTATTTATGCTGCAGTAGTTTATGTGTCGGGGGGCTAGGGTCAGTTTGTTATATCTGGAGTACTTCTCATGTCCTATTCGGTGTCCTGTGTGAATCTAAGTGTGCGTTCTCTAATTCTCTCATTCTCTCTTTCTTTCTCTCTCTCGGAGGACCTGAGCCCTAGGACCATGCCCCAGAAATACCTAACATGATGACTCCTTGCTGTCCCCAGTCCACCTGACCGTGCTGCTGCTCCAGTTTCAACTGTTCTGCCTTATTATTATTCGACCATGCTGGTCATTTATGAACATTTTAACATCTTGGCCATGTTCTGTTACAATCTCTACCCGGCACAGCCAGAAGAGGACTGGCCACCCCACATAGCCTGGTTCCTCTCTAGGTTTCTTCCTAGGTTTTGGCCTTTCTAGGGAGTTTTTCCTAGCCACCGTGCTTCTACACCTGCATTGCTTGCTGTTTGGGGTGTTAGGCTGGGCTTCTGTAAGAAGGGCTATATAAATACATTTGATTTGATTTGATAATATTATGAAAGTGATAATGTTATGAAAGTGATAATGTTATGAAAGATAATGCTACGAAATTGATAATGTTATGAAAGAGATAATATTATGAAGGAGACAATGCTATGAAAGAGATAATGCGATGAACGTGATAATGCTATGTGTCACTAAACACTGAGATTCTTTATCTCTGCATGTCAAAGCTGATGTTGTAAACTCCATATCTAGAGGCTCTATCAGACCCATCTTTACATGATGTTAATGCTCTCCTCAATGTTGTAATGTCTGTCTACATTGTGTATAATAACAGTAACAGTCCTACTTCCCTTCCAACCGTTTGATGTGTGAGGAGCAGATATATGTTCAGCCAATCTCCTTATTCACTGTTCCTTATCTAATCACAGATCTAGTTTGGGAGTGGGAGTTTACTATCATGTTTGGTAGCAGCAGTAACATCAGCTAGAGGCTTGTTTATATGTTGTCTGGGTTCAACTCTGACCCCTCAACTCTGACCCCTCAGATCAGGACACGGCTGGGCCTCCGCCTTATCTCAACGGACCGCTGAAGGGCAGACCCTGTGTGTGTGTGTGTGTGTGTGTGTGTGTGTGTGTGTGTGTGTGTGTGTGTGTGTGTCTAACAGCAAAGCTGCTTTCGTAATAATCTCTGTGAGTAGAGAGGAGAGGAGGAGACTAGAAAGAAGAGGGAGAGAGGAGGAGGAGGAGGAGAATAGGAAGAAGAGGGAGAGGAGGAGGAGAATAGGAAGAAGAGGGAGAGGAGGAGGAGGAGGAGAATAGGAAGAAGAGGGAGAGGAGGAGGAGAATAGGAAGAAGAGGGAGAGGAGGAGGAGAATAGGAAGAAGAGGGAGAGAGGAGGAGGAGGAGGAGAATAGGAAGAAGAGGGAGAGGAGGAGAATAGGAAGAAGAGGGAGAGGAGGAGGAGAATAGGAAGAAGAGGGAGAGAGGAGGAGGAGGTTGGTTAGAGAGGGGAAAAGTGGAAGAGGAGTAGGAGGATGGTTATAGAGGGGAGAAAAGGAGGAGGAGGAGGGTTAGACAGGGGAGGAAGAGGAGGCCCGGGGCAGATCCAGACAGTGATTATCTTGTTATCTTGTCAGAACATTGTCTGCTGTTATGTGTTATATTACTCCAGAAGTCAGAGGTAACTCACACAACGCTCTGTTGAAGCTCCACACAAACACAGACACAAGACGATCTAATTCAGGCTATTCAGGGAATGGATGGTCTTGAAGAGAAACACTAGGCGCCACACTGCCTCATTCACCCATGCTCTACCAAGGTTTTCCAGCACACAGTGTTGTCCTACTAACAGCCTAATTCACCCATGCTCTACCAAGGTTTTCCAGTACACAGCGTTGTCCTACTAACAGCCTAATTCACCCATGCTCTACCAAGGTTTTCCAGCACACAGCGTTGTCCTACTAACAGCCTAATTCACCCATGCTCTACCAAGGTTTTCCAGTACACAACGTTGTCCTACTAACAGCCTAATTCATGCTCTTAGAGGACGTGCTCCCACATCAATGTGATTTGTACCGCATACAAGGTAAAGTACTGAATTATCCCGACATTATTCCACTACCTTTCCAAGCTTCTTCTTCCTGATTATATGAAAGGAAGCTTAGCTTTTTATATTTACATGACCATTAGGCTTGATCGAGTGAGATGTTTTGTCTTATAGTAATGTAAACTCAGCAAAAGCAGAAATGTCCCTTTTTCAGGACCCTGTCTTTCAAAGATAATTCGAAAACATCAAAATAACTTCACAGATCTTCATTGTAAAGGGTTTAAACACTGTTTCCCATGCTTGTTGAACGAATCATAAACAATTAATGAACACGCACCTGTGGAACGGTCGTTAAGACACTAACAGCTTACAGACGATAGGCAATTAAGGTCACAGTTATAAAAACTTAGGACACTAAAGAGGCCTTTCTACTGACTCTGAAAAACACCAAAATAAAGATGCCCAGGGTCCCTGCTCATCTGCGTGAATGTGCCTTAGGCATGCTGCAAGGAGGCATGAGGACTGCAGATGTGGCTATTAGACTCTATTGGACTCTACTGTAGTCTCTTGGACTCTACTGTATTCTACTGTGTCCAACAGGACACTACTGTAATACTTAACTCTGCTGTGCTACCAAACTGTACTGAACTCTACTGTGTCCTACTGGACTCTACTGTGTCATACTTTACCCCACTGGACTCTACTGTGTCATACTTAACTCTACTTTACTCTACTATACTCTACTGGACCTGACTGTACTTTGTGTCCTACTGGACTCTTCTGGACTCTACTGTGTCCAACTTAATTTTACTGAACTCTACTGTGTCCTACTACTATACTGAACTCTACTGTGTCCTACTGTACTCTACTGGGTTCTACTGTGTCCTACTGTACTCTACTGGGCTCTACTGGATTCTAATAAACTCTACTGGGTCCTACTGGACTCTACTGTGTCCTACTTAACTCTACTGATTTCTACTGCATCCTACTGGACTCTACTGAACTCTTATGCGTCCTACTTAGTTTTACTGAACTCTACTGTGTCCTACTGAACTCTATTGAGCTCTACTGTGTCCTACTGGACTCTACTGGACTCTACTGTGTCCTACTGGACTCTACTTGAACTCTACTGTGTCCTACTGGACTCTACTAAACTCTACTGAACTCTACTGTGTCCTACTCGACTCTACTGAACTCTACTGTGTCCTATTGGACTCTACTGAAATCTACTGTGTCCTATTTGACTCTACTGAACTTTACTGAACTCTACTGTGTCCTACTTAACTCTACTGAACTCTACTGTGTCCTACTGGCCTCTACTGAACTCGACTGCATCCTACTGGCCTCTACTGAACTCTACTGTGTCCTACTGGCCTCTACTGAACTCTACTGCATCCTACTGGACTCTTCTGAACTCTACTGAACCCAATATATAGGCTTCTGTAGGGCTGAACCCAATCTATAGGCTTCTTTAGGGCTGAACCCAAGCTATAGGCTTCTGTAGGGCTGAACCCAAGCTATAGGCTTCTTTAGGGCTGAACCCAAGCCATAGGCTTCTTTAGGGCTGAACCCAAGAAATAGGCTTCTGGATGGCTGAACCTAAGAAATAGGCTTCTTTAGGGCTAAACCCAAGCTATGGGCTTCTTTAGGGCTGAACCCAAGCTATGGGCTTCTGTAGGGCTGAACCCAAGCTATGGGCTTCTGTAGGGCTGAACCCAAGCTATGGGCTTCTGTCAGGCTGAACCCAAGAAATATGCTTTTCTATAGGGCTGAACCCAAGATATGGGCTTCTGTCAGGCTGAACCCAAGAAATATGCTTTTCTTTAGGGCTGAACCCAAGAAATATGCTTTTCTTTAGGGCTGAACCCAAGATATGGGCTTCTGTCAGGCTGAACCCAAGCTATGGGCTTCTGTAGGGCTAAACCCAAGATATGGGCTTCTGTAGGGCTGAACCCAAGATATGGGCTTCTGTAGGGCTGAACCCAAGATATGGGCTTCTTTAGGGCTGAACCCAAGATATGGGCTTCTGTAGGGCTGAACCCAAGATATGGGCTTCTGTAGGGCTGAACCCAAGATATGGGCTTCTGTAGGGCTGAACCCAAGATATGGGCTTCTTTAGGGCTGAACCCAAGATATGGGCTTCTGTAGGGCTGAACCCAAGATATGGGCTTCTGTAGGGCTGAACCCAAGATATGGGCTTCTTTAGGGCTGAACCCAAGATATGGGCTTCTTTAGGGCTGAACCCAAGATATGGGCTTCTTTAGGGCTGAACCCAAGATATGGGCTTCTGTAGGGCTGAACCCAAGATATGGGCTTCTTTAGGGCTGAACCCAAGATATGGGCTTCTTTAGGGCTGAACCCAAGATATGGGCTTCTGTAGGGCTGAACCCAAGATATGGGCTTCTTTAGGGCTGAACCCAAGCTATGGGCTTCTTTAGGGCTGGACCCAAGATATGGGCTTCTTTAGGGCTGAACCCAAGATATGGGCTTCTTTAGGGCTGAACCCAAGATATGGGCTTCTTTAGGGCTGAACCCAAGCTATGGGCTTCTGTAGGGCTGAACATGCAGAGTTGACGTATGAGTTTTAGAATGTTTCATTATAGCCTATGACTGGGCTTTAGAATGTTTCATTATAGCCTATGACTGGGCTTTAGAATGTTTCATTATAGCCTATGACTGGGCTTTAGAATGTTTCATTATAGCCTATGACTGGGATTTAGAATGTTTCATTATAGCCTATGACTGGGCTTCAGAATGTTTCATTATAGCCTATGACTGGGCTTTAGAATGTTTCATTATAGCCTATGACTGTGCTATAGAATGTTTCATTATAGCCTATGACTGGGCTATAGAATGTTTCATTATAGCCTATGACTGGGCTATAGAATGTTTCATTATAGCCTATGACTGGGCTATAGAATGTTTCATTATAGCCTATGACTGGGCTTCAGAATGTTTCATTATAGCCTATGACTGGGCTTCAGAATGTTTCATTATAGCCTATGACTGGGCTTCAGAATGTTTCATTATAGCCTATGACTGGGCTTCAGAATGTTCCATTATATCGTATGACTGGGCTTTAGAATGTTTCATTATAGCCTATGACTGGGTTTTAGAATGTTTCATCATAGCCTATGACTGGGCTATAGAATGTTTCATTATAGCCTATGACTGGGCTATAGAATGTTTCATCATAGCCTATGACTGGGCTATAGAATGTTTCATTATAGCCTATGACTGGGCTATAGAATGTTTCATTATAGCCTATGACTGGGCTATAGAATGTTTCATTATAGCCTATGACTGGGCTTTAGAATGTTTCATCATAGCCTATGACTGGGCTATAGAATGTTTCATTATAGCCTATGACTGGGCTTTAGAATGTTTCATCATAGCCTATGACTGGGCTTTAGAATGTTTCATCATAGCCTATGACTGGGCTATAGAATGTTTCATCATAGCCTATGACTGGGCTATAGAATGTTTCATTATAGCCTATGACTGGGCTATAGAATGTTTCATTATAGCCTATGACTGGGCTATAGAATGTTTCATTATAGCCTATGACTGGGCTTCAGAATGTTCCATTATAGTGAATGACTGGGCTATTTAATGTTTCATTATAGCCTATGACTGGGCTTTAGAATGTTTCATTATAGCCTATGACTGGGCTTTAGAATGTTTCATCATAGCCTATGACTGGGCTATAGAATGTTTCATTATAGCCTATGACTGGGCTTTAGAATGTTTCATCATAGCCTATTACTGGGCTATAGAATGTTTCATCATAGCCTATGACTGGGCTATAGAATGTTTCATTATAGCCTATGACTGGGCTTCAGAATGTTTCATTATAGCCTATGACTGGGCTATAGAATGTTTCATTATAGCCTATGACTGGGCTATAGAATGTTTCATTATAGCCTATAACTGGGCTATAGAATGTTTCATTATAGCCTATGACTGGGCTATAGAATGTTTCATTATAGCCTATGACTGGGCTATAGAATGTTTCATTATAGCCTATGACTGGGCTATAGAATGTTTCATTATAGCCTATGACTGGGCTATAGAATGTTTCATTATAGCCTATGACTGGGCTATAGAATGTTTCATTATAGCCTATGACTGGGCTATAGAATGTTTCATCATAGCCTATGACTGGGCTATAGAATGTTTCATCATAGCCTATGACTGGGCTATAGAATGTTTCATTATAGCCTATGACTGGGCTATAGAATGTTTCATTATAGCCTATGACTGGGCTATAGAATGTTTCATTATAGCCTATGATTGGGCTTCAGAATGTTCCATTATAGTGTATGACTGGGCTATAATGTTTCATCATAGCCTATGACTGGGCTATAGAATGTTTCATTATAGCCTATGACTGGGCTATAGAATGTTTCATTATAGCCTATAACTGGGCTATAGAATGTTTCATTATAGCCTATGACTGGGCTATAGAATGTTTCATTATAGCCTATGACTGGGCTATAGAATGTTTCATTATAGCCTATGACTGGGCTATAGAATGTTTCATTATAGCCTATGACTGGGCTATAGAATGTTTCATTATAGCCTATGACTGGGCTATAGAATGTTTCATTATAGCCTATGACTGGGCTATAGAATGTTTCATTATAGCCTATGACTGGGCTATAGAATGTTTCATTATAGCCTATGACTGGGCTATAGAATGTTCCATTATAGCCTATGACTGGGCTATAGAATGTTTCATTATAGCCTATGACTGGGCTATAGAATGTTTCATTATAGCCTATGACTGGGCTATAGAATGTTTCATTATAGCCTATGACTGGGCTATATAATGTTTCATTATAGCCTATGACTGGGCTTTATAATGTTTCATTATAGCCTATGACTGGGCTATAGAATGTTTCATTATAGCCTATGACTGGGCTATAGAATGTTTCATTATAGCCTATGACTGGGCTATAGAATGTTTCATTATAGCCTATGACTGGGCTATAGAATGTTTCATTATAGCCTATGACTGGGCTATATAATGTTTCATTATAGCCTATGACTGGGCTATAGAATGTTTCATTATAGCCTATGACTGGACTATAGAATGTTTCATTATAGCCTATGACTGGGCTATAGAATGTTTCATTATAGCCTATGACTGGGCTTCAGAATGTTTCATTATAGCCTATGACTGGGCTATAGAATGTTTCATTATAGCCTATGACTGGGCTATAGAATGTTTCATTATAGCCTATGACTGGGCTATAGAATGTTTCATTATAGCCTATGACTGGGCTATAGAATGTTTCATTATAGCCTATGACTGGGCTTCAGAATGTTTCATTATAGCCTATGACTGGGCTATAGAATGTTTCATTATAGCCTATGACTGGGCTATAGAATGTTTCATTATAGCCTATGACTGGGCTATAGAATGTTTCATTATAGCCTATGACTGGGCTTCAGAATGTTTCATTATAGCCTATGACTGGGCTATAGAATGTTTCATTATAGGCTATGACTGGGCTATAGAATGTTTCATTATAGCCTATGACTGGGCTATAGAATGTTTCATTATAGCCTATGACTGGGCTATAGAATGTTTCATTATAGCCTATGACTGGGCTATAGAATGTTTCATTATAGCCTATGACTGGGCTATAGAATGTTTCATTATAGCCTATGACTGGGCTTTTTTCAGTTGTATTTTAAAATGTGTATCATGTTAAATATTAGCCACTATCGGGAGCCACCGTCCGTAATACCCACATGCATTTTATAACTGTCCATTCAGTGTTAGTTTTCTTCAGTTTGTATCTTCCATTTGGCATCATACCATTCCGTTTTCCTTTCTTTCATTACTGGACCATATTAGACTAAGGTTGTGCAATAATTTAGGACATGTAGCCTATTGAAACAGTATGAAGCTAAGACCACACCTAGCAGGTTAAACCTGCAGCCTGGTGCACATGACTGGACCGCTGTCATCCAGTGCCATGATTAGTGAGTATCAGGGTAGATTTATAGGACTACTGTTTAACCCCTATTACAGTTCCATGATTAGTGAGGATCCGGGTAGATTTATAGGACTATTATAGTGCCATAATTAGTGAGGATCAGGGTAGATTTATAGGACTATTATAGTGCCATGATTAGTGAGGATCAGGGTAGATTTATAGGACTATTATAGTGCCATAATTAGTGAGGATCAGGGTAGATTTATAGGACTATTATAGTGCCATGATTAGTGAGGATCAGGGTAGATTTATAGGACTATTATAGTGCCATAATTAGTGAGGATCAGGGTAGATTTATAGGACTATTATAGTGCCATAATTAGTGAGGATCAGGGTAGATTTATAGGACTATTATAGTGCCATGATTAGTGAGGATCAGGGTAGATTTATAGGACTATTATAGTGCCATAATTAGTGAGGATCAGGGTAGATTTATAGGACTATTATAGTGCCATGATTAGTGAGGATCAGGGTAGATTTATAGGACTATTACAGTGCCATGATTAGTGAGGATCGGGGTAGATTTATAGGACTCCTGGTCAACCCCTATTACAGTTCCATGATTAGTGAGGATCAGGGTAGATTTATAGGACTCCTGGTCAACCCCTATTATAGTGCCATGATTAGTGAGGATCAGGGTAGATTTATAGGACTACTGTTTAACTGTTCAACCCCTACTATACACTTTTATTCACCTTCCAATATTTTGTGGATTGAATTTGAACATGACAACTCTCAGGATGATTCAAACTGCTGTATTTAACACTCATCAATATATTATGTGAGTAAAGGTTCTCCCAAACATTAATGATTCATACATACTTTCAGAACCCCAAAATGTTCCTAAATAATCTAGAAATGCAGAGTAAATCTACCAGTTGGTGCAAAAACAGAGATGGAAACATAGATGTCTTTGTTTCATTGATCCCTGTATTCTGAACCTGTTCTGTCCATTAATCCCTATATTCTGAACCTGTTCTGTCCATGTACGTCCCTATATTGTGAACCTGTTCTGTCCATGTACGTCCCTATATTCTGAACCTGTTCTGTCCATTAATCCCTATATTCTGAACCTGTTCTGTCCATTAATCCCTATATTCTGAACCTGTTCTGTCCATGTACGTCCCTATATTCTGAACCTGTTCTGTCCATGTACGTCCCTATATTCTGAACCTGTTCTGTCCATGTACGTCCCTATATTCTGAACCTGTTCTGTCCATGTACGTCCCTATATTCTGAACCTGTTCTGTCCATTAATCCCTATATTCTGAACCTGTTCTGTCCATGTACGTCCCTATATTCTGAACCTGTTCTGTCCATTAATCCCTATATTCTGAACCTGTTCTGTCCATGTACGTCCCTATATTCTGAACCCATTCTGTCCATGTACGTCCCTATATTCTGAACCTGTTCTGTCCATGTACGTCCCTATATTCTGAACCCATTCTGTCCATGTACGTCCCTATATTCTGAACCTGTTCTGTCCATGGACGTCCCTATATTCTGAACCTGTTCTGTCCATGTCCATGGACGTCCCTATATTCTGAACCTGTTCTGTTCATGTACGTCCCTATATTCTGAACCTGTTCTGTCCGTGTACGTCCCTATATTCTGAACCCGTTCTGTCCATGTACGTCCCTATATTCTGAACCCGTTCTGTCTATGTCCATGTCCGTCCCTATATTCTGAACCCATTCTGTCCATGTACGTCCCTATATTCTGAACCTGTTCTGTCCATGTACGTCCCTACATTCTGAACATGTTCTGTCCATGTACGTCCCTATATTCTGAACCTGTTCTGTCCATGTACGTCCCTATATTCTGAACCTGTTCTGTCCATGTACGTCCCTATATTCTGAACCTGTTCTGTCCATGTACGTCCCTATATTCTGAACCCATTCTGTCCATGTACGTCCCTATATTCTGAACCCATTCTGTCCATGTACGTCCCTATATTCTGAACCTGTTCTGTCCATGTACGTCCCTATATTCTGAACCCATTCTGTCCATGTACGTCCCTGCATTCTGAACCTGTTCTGTCCATGTACGTCCCTGTATTCTGAACCCATTCTGTCCGTGTACGTCCCTATATTCTGAACCCGTTCTGTCTATGTCCATGTCCGTCCCTATATTCTGAACCCATTCTGTCCATGTACGTCCCTATATTCTGAACCTGTTCTGTCCATGTACGTCCCTACATTCTGAACCTGTTCTGTCCATGTACGTCCCTATCTTCTGAATCCGTTCTGTCTATGTCCATGTCCGTCCCTATATTCTGAACCCATTCTGTCCATGTACGTCCCTATATTCTGAACCCATTCTGTCCATGTACGTCCCTATATTCTGAACCCATTCTGTCCATGTACGTCCCTATATTCTGAACCTGTTCTGTCCATGTACGTCCCTATATTCTGAACCCGTTTTGTCTATGTCCATGTCCGTCCCTATATTCTGAACCCATTCTGTCCATGTCCGTCCCTATATTCTGAACCTGTTCTGTCCATGTACGTCCCTATATTCTGAACCCATTCTGTCCATGTACGTCCCTATATTCTGAACCTGTTCTGTCCATGTACGTCCCTACATTCTGAACCTGTTCTGTCCATGTACGTCCCTATATTCTGAATCCGTTCTGTCTATGTCCATGTCCGTCCCTATATTCTGAACCCATTCTGTCCATGTACGACCCTATATTCTGAACCCATTCTGCCCATGTACGTCCCTATATTCTGAACCCATTCTGTCCATGTACGTCCCTATATTCTGAACCTATTCTGTCCATGTACGTCCCTATATTCTGAACCCGTTTTGTCTATGTCCATGTCCGTCCCTATATTCTGAACCCATTCTGTCCATGTACGTCCCTATATTCTGAACCCATTCTGTCCATGTACGTCCCTATATTCTGAACCTGTTCTGTCCATGTACGTCCCTATATTCTGAACCCGTTTTGTCTATGTCCATGTCCGTCCCTATATTCTGAACCCATTCTGTCCATGTACGTCCCTATATTCTGAACCCATTCTGTCCATGTACGTCCCTATATTCTGAACCTGTTCTGTCCATGTACGTCCCTATATTCTGAACCCGTTTTGTCTATGTCCATGTCCGTCCCTATATTCTGAACCTGTTCTGTCCATGTACATCCCTATATTCTGAACCCATTCTGTCCATGTACGTCCCTATATTCTGAACCTGTTCTGTCCATGGACGTCCCTATATTCTGAACCTGTTCTGTCCATGTACGTCCCTACATTCTGAACATGTTCTGTCCATGGACGTCCCTGTATTCTGAACCCATTCTGTCCGTGTACGTCCCTATATTCTGAACCTGTTCTGTCCATGTACGTCCTTATATTCTGAACCTGTTCTGTCAATGTACGTCCCTATATTCTGAACCTGTTCTGTCCATGTCCATGGCCGTCCCTATATTCTGAACCTGTTCTGTCCATGTACGTCCCTATATTCTGAACCTGTTCTGTCCATGGACGTCCCTACATTCTGAACCCATTCTGTCCATGTACGTCCCTGTATTCTGAACCCATTCTGTCCGTGTACGTCCCTATATTCTGAACCCGTTCTGTCCATGTACGTCCCTATATTCTGAACCTGTTCTGTCCATGTCCATGGCCGTCCCTATATTCTGAACCTGTTCTGTCCATGTACGTCCCTATATTCTGAACCTGTTCTGTCCGTGGACGTCCCTATATTCTGAACCTGTTCTGTCCATGTCCATGTACGTCCCTACATTCTGAACCCATTCTGTCCATGTACGTCCCTACATTCTGAACATGTTCTGTCCATGTACGTCTGTCGACAGAATTCTAATTTAAGGCACACTGTATTTAAAAGGATGGCTTAACATAAATGTACTGAAATCCGTATTGACTGAAAACTGCACAAGAAAACAAGGGTTTTCGGCAGTTGAATTACATTTATTCAGAGGGAACTATGCCTGCAAAGCCCGTTACACACCTTCATAAGGTCAGTCTGAATACCAAACTAGTGAGAAGTTTACACACACACACCTTCATAAGGTCAGTCTGAATACCAAACTAGTGAGAAGTTTACACACACACACCTTCATAAGGTCAGTCTGAATACCAAACTAGTGAGAAGTTCACACACACACCTTCATAAGGTCAGTCTGAATACCAAACTAGTGAGAAGTTTACACACACACACCTTCATAAGGTCAGTCTGAATACCAAACTAGTGAGAAGTTTACACACACACACCTTCATAAGGTCAGTCTGAATACCAACTAGTGAGAAGTTTACACACACACACCTTCATAAGGTCAGTCTGAATACCAACTAGTGAGAAGTTTACACACACACACCTTCATAAGGTCAGTCTGAATTCCAAACTAGTGAGAAGTTTACACACACACCTTCATAAGGTCAGTCTGAATACCAACTAGTGAGAAGTTTACACACACACACCTTCATAAGGTCAGTCTGAATACCAAACTAGTGAGAAGTTTACACACACACCTTCATAAGGTCAGTCTGAATACCAACTAGTGAGAAGTTTACACACACACACCTTCATAAGGTCAGTCTGAATACCAAACTAGTGAGAAGTTTACACACACACACCTTCATAAGGTCAGTCTGAATACCAAACTAGTGAGAAGTTTACACACACACACCTTCATAAGGTCAGTCTGAATACCAAACTAGTGAGAAGTTTACACACACACCTTCATAAGGTCAGTCTGAATACCAACTAGTGAGAAGTTTACACACACACCTTCATAAGGTCAGTCTGAATACCAAACTAGTGAGAAGTTTACACACACACCTTCATAAGGTCAGTCTGAATACCAAACTAGTGAGAAGTTCACACACACACCTTCATAAGGTCAGTCTGAATACTAAACTAGTGAGAAGTTTACACACACACCTTCATAAGGTCAGTCTGAATTCGACCGATTATGATTTTCCAGCGCAGATACCGATACCGGTTATTGGAGGACTAAAAAAGCCGATACCGATTAATGGGCCGATTTTGTTAAATTAATTTGCAATAATGACAATTACAACAATACTGAATTAACACTTATTTTAACTTAATCTAATACATCAATAAAATCTATTTAGCCACAAATAAATAATGAAACATGTTCAATTTGGTTTAAATAATGCAAAAACAAAGTGTTGGAGAAGAAAGTAAAAGTGCAAATATGTGCCATGTAAAAAAGCTAACGTTTCAGTTCCTTGCTCAGAACATGAGGACATATGAAAGCTGGTGGTTCCTTTTAACATGAGACTTCAATATTCCCAGGTAAGAAGTTTTAGGTTGTAGTTATTACAGGAATTATAGGACTATTTCTCACTATACCATTTGTACTTCATATACCTTTGACTATTGGATGTTCTTATAGGCACTTCAGCATTGCCAGTGCTACCTAGGCTCGAACCAGGAACACAACAACAACAGCCACCCTCAAAGCAGCGTTACCCATGCAGAGCAAGGGGAATAACTACTCCAAGTCTCAGAGCGAGTGACGTTTGAAACGCACCCCGCTAACTAGCTAGCCATTTCACATTGGTTACACCAGCCTCATCTCGGGAGTTAATAGGCTTGAAGTCATAAACAGCTCAATGCTTGAAGCACAGCAAAGGGCTGCTGGCAAAACGCACTAAAGTGCTGTTTGAATGAATGCTTACGAGCCTGCTGCTGCCTACCACCGCTCAGTCAGACTGCTCTATCAAATCAGACTTAATTATAACATAATAACACACAGAAATACGGGCCTTAGGTCATTAATATGATCGAATCCGGAAACTATCCTTTTGAAAACAAAACGTTTATTATTTCAGTGAAATACGGAACCGTTCGGTATTTTATCTAACGGGTGGCATCCCTAAGTCTAAATATTCCTGTTACATTGCACAACCTTCAATGTTATGTCATAATTACGTAAAATTCTGGCAAATTAGGCGGCCCAAACTGTTGTATATACACTGACTCTGCGTGCAATGAACGCAAGAGAAGTGACACAATTTCACCTGGTTAATATTGCCTGCTAACCTGGATGTCTTTTAGCTAAATATGCAGGTTTAAAAATATATACTTCTGTGTATTGATTTTAAGAAAGGCAATGATGTTTATGGTTAGGTACACATTGGAGCAACGACAGTCCTTTTTCACGAATACGCACCGCATCGATTATATGCAACGCAGGACACGCTAGATAAACTAGTAATATCATCAACCATGTGTAGTTAACTGGTGATTATGATTGATTGATTGATTGTTTTTTATAAGATAAGTTTAATGCTAGCTAGCAACTCACCTTGGCTTCTTACTGCATTCACGTAACAGGCAGGCTCCTCGTGGAGTGCAATGTAAGGCAGGTGGTTAGAGCGTTGGACTAGTTAACTGTAAGGTTGCAAGATTGAATCCCCGAGCTGACAAGGTAAAAATCTGTCATTCTGCCCCTGAAGAAGGCAGTTAACACACTGTTCCCAGGCCGTCATTGAAAATAAGAATGTGTTCTTAACTGACTTGCCTGGTTAAATAAAGGACAAATAAAGGTGTAAAAAAAATATATATAATAAAAAAAATCGGCCAAATCGGTGTCCAAAAATATTGATTTCCGATTGCTATGAAAACTAGAAATCGGCCCTAATTAATCGGCCATTCCGATTAATCGGTCGACCTCTAGTCTGAATACCAACTAGTGAGAAGTTTACACACACACACCTTCATAAGGTCAGTCTGAATACCAACTAGTGAGAAGTTCACACACACACCTTCATAAGGTCAGTCTGAATACCAACTACTGAGAAGTTCACACACACACCTTCATAAGGTCAGTCTGAATACCAACTAGTGAGAAGTTCACACACACACCTTCATAAGGTCAGTCTGAATACCAACTAGTGAGAAGTTCACACACACACACCTTCATAAGGTAAGTCTGAATACCAACTAGTGAGAAGTTCACACACACACACCTTCATAAGGTCAGTCTGAATACCAACTAGTGAGAAGTTTACACACACACACCTTCATAAGGTCAGTCTGAATACCAAACTAGTGAGAAGTTTACACACACACACCTTCATAAGGTCAGTCTGAATACCAAACTAGTGAGAAGTTTACACACACACACCTTCATAAGGTCAGTCTGAATACCAAACTAGTGAGAAGTTTACACACACACACCTTCATAAGGTCAGTCTGAATACCAAACTAGTGAGAAGTTTACACACACACACCTTCATAAGGTCAGTCTGAATACCAAACTAGTGAGAAGTTCACACACACACCTTCATAAGGTCAGTCTGAATACCAAACTAGTGAGAAGTTCACACACCTTCATAAGGTCAGTCTGAATACCAAACTAGTGAGAAGTTTACACACACACCTTCATAAGGTCAGTCTGAATACCAACTAGTGAGAAGTTTACACACACACCTTCATAAGGTCAGTCTGAATACCAAACTAGTGAGAAGTTTACACACACACCTTCATAAGGTCAGTCTGAATACCAACTAGTGCCAAGTGTGTAGGAAAGGCCTAACAGTCGGAATCGGTCCCCATGTGTGGAATGCCGTTCACCTATTTAACTTATCGCCTTTAAGCACGGCACAATACTGCACATTCCTCACGTTGTTTAACCTGTGGGCTCACTGTTGCAATTATCACTTTCCTCTCTCTCAACCAATGGGTCTTCTCTCTCTTAGCCAATGGGCCTTCTCTCTCTTAACCAATGGGCTTTCTCTTTCTCAACCAATGGGCCTTCAACCAATGGGCCTTCTCTCTCTTAACCAATGGGCTTTCTCTCTCTCAACCAATGGGCCTTCTCTCTCAACCAATTGGCATTAATGTTGGGATGTATTGATATGTTAATTTACCCTCGTTCTCTCACCTGCTGTTTTTCTCCACCACCTTCCCACAACCACCAGCTATAACAACCTTAAACAACCTCTTAGAACTACCCATCCTGGATCCGGTATATTTGTCATCAGCAACGCTGAATAGCATAGTGCAACAGTCAAAAAATATTACTAGAAAATATTCATATTCATGAAATCACAAGTGAAATATAGCGAAACACAGCTTAGCCTTTTGTTAATCATCCTGTCGTCTCAGATTTTGAAATTATGCTTACAGCGAAAGCAATACAAGCATTTGTGTAAGTTTATCGATAGCCTAGCATAGCATTATGTACACTTAGCATCAGGAAGCTTGGTCACGAAAATCAGAAAAGCAATCAAATTAACCTTTGATGATCTTCGGATGTTTTCACTCACGAGACTCCCAGTTAGACAGCAAATATTCCTTTTGTTCCATAAAGATATTTTTTATATCCAAATACCTCCGTAAGTTTGGTGCGTTATGCCCAGGAATCCACCGGAAATAGCGGTCACGACAACGCAGACAAAAATTCGAAATTATATCCATAATGTCGACAGAAACATGGCAAATGTTTTTTATAGTCAATCCTCAAGGTGTTTTTCAAATATCTATTCGATAATATATCAACAGGGACAGTTGGCTTTTCACTAGGACCGGGAGGAACAACGGCCGACTCTCTCTTTTGCGCAAAAATCACTCTGAGAGCCCCCACCTGACCACTTACGTAATGTTCACGCTCATAGGTGTACCTGTCATCACATCATCTGGCTCTGAGGATCTTCCGTTGGAGGCGAGGCCATTCCACAAACAATCTCGTAAAATGTTCTATTGCATTCAGCCTTTGTTGTTCATTCAGCTAAGCCTGCCTGTACTGGACTGACCTTTACTCTACTGTAGTAGAAAACAATCACCATCCCTACAGTCAGTCTATCTACACTACAGAGATACATTGTCCATATCCTTCACTCTACTGAAGTAGAACACAATCACAGAGATTATTATAGAGATATAATGTCCATATCTACACTACAGAGATTATTATATAGATATAATGTACATATCAACACTATAGATATAATGTCCATATCTACACTACAGATATAATGTCCATATCTACACTACAGATATAATGTCCATATCTACACTACAGATATAATGTCCATATCAACACTATAGATATAATGTACATATCTACACTATAGATATAATGTCCATATCTACACTACAGATATAATGTCAATATCTACACTACAGATATAATGTACATCTCAACACTATAGATATAATGTCCATATCTACACTATAGATATAATGTCCATATCTACACTACAGATATAATGTCAATATCTACACTACAGATATAATGTACATCTCAACACTATAGATATAATGTCCATATCTACACTATAGATATAATGTCCATATCAACACTATAGATATAATGTCCATATCTATACTACAGATATAATGTCCATATCTACACTACAGAGATTATTATATAGATATAATGTCCATATCTACACTACAGATATAATGTCCATATCTACACTATAGATATAATGTCCATATCTACACTATAGATATAATGTCCATATCAACACTATAGATATAATGTCCATATCTACACTACAGATATAATGTCCATATCTATACTACAGATATAATGTCCATATCTACACTACAGAGATTATTATATAGATATAATGTCCATATCTACACTATAGATATAATGTCCATATCTACACTACAGATGTAATGTCCATATCTACACTATAGATATAATGTCCATATCTACACTACAGATATAATGTCCATATCTATACTACAGATATAATGTCCATATCTACACTACAGAGATTATTATATAGATATAATGTACATATCAACACTACAGATATAATGTCCATATCTACACTATAGATATAATGTACATATCTACACTACAGATATAATGTCCATATCTACACTATAGATATAATGTCCATATCTACACTACAGATATAATGTCCATATCTACACTACAGATATAATGTCCATATCTACACTATAGATATAATGTCCATATCTACACTACAGATATAATGTCCATATCTACACTATAGATATAATGTACATCTCAACACTATAGATATAATGTCCATATCAACACTATAGATATAATGTCCATATCTACACTATAGATATAATGTCCATATCTACACTATAGATATAATGTCCATATCTACACTACAGATATAATGTCCATATCTACACTACAGATATAATGTCCACATCTACACTATAGATATAATGTACATCTCAACACTACATATATAATGTCCATATCTACACTACAGATATAATGTCCATATCAACACTATAGATATAATGTCCATATCTACACTACAGATATAATGTACATCTCAACACTACAGATATAATGTCCATATCTACACTATAGATATAATGTCCATATCTACACTATAGATATAATGTCCATATCTACACTATAGATATAATGTCCATATCTACACTATAGATATAATGTCCATATCTACACTACAGATATAATGTCCATATCTACACTACAGATATAATGTCCATATCTACACTACAGAGTTTATTATATAGATATAATGTCCATATCTACACTACAGATATAATGTCCATATCTACACTACAGATATAATGTCCATATCTACACTACAGATATAATGTCCATATCTACACTACAGATATAATGTCCATATCTACACTACAGATATAATGTCCATATCAACACTACAGATATAATGTCCATATCTACACTACAGATATAATGTCCATATCTACACTACAGAGTTGATTATATAGATATGTCCATATCTACACTATAGATATAATGTCCATATCTACACTATAGATATAATGTCCATATCTACACTACAGATATAATGTCCATATCTATACTACAGATATAATGTCCATATCAACACTACAGATATAATGTCCATATCTACACTATAGATATAATGTCCATATCTACACTACAGAGAATATTATATAGATATAATGTCCATATCTACACTATAGATATAATGTCCATATCTACACTACATATATAATGTCCATATCTACACTACAGATATAATGTCCATATCTATACTACAGATATAATGTCCATATCTACACTATAGATATAATGTCCATATCTACACTACATATATAATGTCCATATCTACACTACAGATATAATGTCCATATCTATACTATAGATATAATGTACATATCTACACTATAGATATAATGTCCATATCTACACTACAGAGAATATTATATAGATATAATGTCCATATCTACACTATAGATATAATGTCCATATCTACACTACAGATATAATGTCATATCTACACTATAGATATAATGTCCATATCTACACTATAGATATAATGTCCATATCTACACTATAGATATAATGTCCATATCTACACTACAGATATAATGTCCATATCTATACTACAGATATAATGTCCATATCTACACTACAGAGATTATTATATAGATATAATGTCCATATCTACACTATAGATATAATGTCCATATCTACACTACAGATATAATGTACATCTCAACACTATAGATATAATGTCCATATCAACACTATAGATATAATGTCCATATCTACACTATTGATATAATGTCCATATCTACACTATAGATATAATGTCCATATCTACACTACAGATATAATGTACATCTCAACACTATAGATATAATGTCCATATCAACACTATAGATATAATGTCCATATCTACACTATAGATATAATGTCCATATCTACACTACAGATATAATGTACATCTCAACACTATTGATATAATGTCCATATCTACACTATAGATATAATGTCCATATCTACACTATTGATATAATGTCCATATCTACACTATAGATATAATGTCCATATCTACACTACAGATATAATGTACATCTCAACACTATAGATATAATGTCCATATCAACACTATAGATATAATGTCCATATCTACACTATAGATATAATGTCCATATCTACACTACAGATATAATGTACATATCAACACTACAGATATAATGTCCATATCTACACTATAGATATAATGTACATCTCAACACTATAGATATAATGTCCATATCAACACTATAGATATAATGTCCATATCTACACTACAGATATAATGTCCATATCTACACTACAGATATATTGTCCATATCTACACTACAGATATAATGTCCATATCTACACTATAGATATAATGTCCATATCTACACTACAGATATAATGTCCATATCTACACTACAGATATAATGTCCATATCTACACTACAGAGTTTATTATATAGATATAATGTCCATATCTACACTACAGATATAATGTCCATATCTACACTACAGATATAATGTCCATATCTACACTACAGATATAATGTCCATATCTACACTACAGATATAATGTCCATATCTACACTACAGATATAATGTCCATATCAACACTACAGATATAATGTCCATATCTACACTACAGATATAATGTCCATATCTACACTACAGATATAATGTCCATATCTACACTACAGAGTTTATTATATAGATATGTCCATATCTACACTATAGATATAATGTCCATATCTACACTATAGATATAATGTCCATATCTACACTATAGATATAATGTCCATATCTACACTATAGATATAATGTCCATATCTACACTACAGATATAATGTCCATATCAACACTACAGATATAATGTCCATATCTACACTACAGATATAATGTCCATATCTACACTACAGATATAATGTCCATATCTACACTACAGATATAATGTCCATATCAACACTACAGATATAATGTCCATATCTACACTACAGATATAATGTCCATATCTACACTACAGATATAATGTCCATATCTACACTACAGAGTTTATTATATAGATATAATGTCCATATCTACACTATAGATATAATGTCCATATCTACACTATAGATATAATGTCCATATCTACACTACAGATATAATGTCCATATCTACACTATAGATATAATGTCCATATCTACACTATAGATATAATGTCCATATCTACACTATAGATATAATGTCCATATCTACACTATAGATATAATGTCCATATCTACACTATAGATATAATGTCCATATCTACACTATAGATATAATGTCCATATCTACACTACAGATATTATTATATAGATATAATGTACATATCAACACTACAGATATAATGCCCATATCTACACTACAGATATAATGTCCATATCTACACTACAGATATAATGTCCATATCTACACTACAGATATAATGTCCATATCTACACTATAGATATAATGTCCATATCTACACTACAGATATAATGTCCATATCTACACTATAGATATAATGTCCATATCTACACTACAGAGATTATTATATAGATATAATGTACATATCAACACTACAGATATAATGTCCATATCTACACTATAGATATAATGTACATCTCAACACTATAGATATAATGTACATCACAACACTATAGATATAATGTCCATATCTACACTACAGATATAATGTCCATATCAACACTATAGATATAATGTCCACATCTACACTACAGATATAATGTCCATATCTACACTATAGATATAATGTCCATATCTACACTATAGATATAATGTACATATCAACACTATAGATATAATGTCCATATCTACACTACAGATATAATGTCCATATCTACACTACAGATATAATGTCCATATCTACACTACAGATATAATGTCCATATCTACACTACAGATATAATGTCCATATCTACACTATAGATATAATGTCCATATCTACACTACAGATATAATGTCCATATCTACACTATAGATATAATTTCCATATCTACACTATAGATATAATGTCCATATCAACACTACAGATATAATGTCCACATCTACACTATAGATATAATGTCCATATCTACACTACAGATATAATGTCCATATCTACACTATAGATATAATTTCCATATCTACACTATAGATATAATTTCCATATCAACACTATAGATATAATGTCCATATCTACACTACAGAGTTTATTATATAGATATAATGTCCATATCTACACTATAGATATAATTTCCATATCAACACTATAGATATAATGTCCATATCTACACTATAGATATAATGTCCATATCTACACTACAGATATAATGTCCATATCTACACTATAGATATAATTTCCATATCAACACTATAGATATAATGTCCATATCAACACTATAGATATAATTTCCATATCAACACTATAGATATAATGTCCATATCTACACTACAGATATAATGTCCATATCTACACTATAGATATAATGTCCATATCTACACTACAGATATAATGTCCATATCTACACTACAGATATAATGTCCATATCTACACTATAGATATAATGTCCATATCTACACTATAGATATAATGTCCATATCTACACTACAGATATAATGTCCATATCTACACTATAGATATAATGTCCATATCTACACTATAGATATAATGTCCATATCTACACTATAGATATAATGTCCATATCTACACTACAGATATAATGTCCATATCTACACTATAGATATAATGTCCACATCTACACTACAGATATAATGTCCATATCTACACTACAGAGAATATTATATAGATATAATGTACATATCTACACTACAGATATAATGTCCACATCTACACTACAGATATAATGTCCATATCTACACTATAGATATAATGTACATATCAACACTATAGATATAATGTCCATATCTACACTATAGAAATAATGTCCATATCTACACTACAGATATAATGTCCATATCTACACTACAGATATAATGTCCATATCTACACTATAGATATAATGTCCATATCTACACTATAGAGATTATTATATAGATATAATGTCCATATCTACACTATAGATATAATGTACATATCTACACTACTGATATAATGTCCATATCTACACTATAGATATAATGTACATATCTACACTACAGAGATTATTATATAGATATAATGTACATATCTACACTACAGATATAATGTCCATATCTACACTATAGATATAATGTCCATATCTACACTATAGATATAATGTACATATCTACACTACAGATATAATGTCCATATCTACACTATAGATATAATGTACATATCTACACTACAGATATAATGTCCATATCTACACTACAGATATTATTATATGGATATAATGTCCATATCTACACTACAGATATAATGTCCATATCTACACTACAGATATAATGTCCATATCTACACTATAGATATAATGTCCATATCTACACTACAGATATAATGTCCATATCAACACTACAGATATAATGTCCATATCTACACTACAGATATAATGTCCATATCTACACTATAGATATAATGTCCATATCTACACTACAGATATAATGTCCATATCTACACTATAGATATAATGTCCATATCTACACTACAGATATAATGTCCATATCTACACTATAGATATAATGTCCATATCTACACTACAGATATAATGTCCATATCTACACTACATATATAATGTCCATATCTACACTATAGATATAATGTCCATATCTACACTACAGATATAATGTCCATATCTACACTATAGATATAATGTCCATATCTACACTATAGATATAATGTCCATATCTACACTACAGATATAATGTCCATATCTACACTACATATATAATGTCCATATCTACACTATAGATATAATGTCCATATCTACACTACAGATATAATGTCCATATCTACACTATAGATATAATGTCCATATCTACACTATAGATATAATGTCCATATCTACACTACAGATATAATGTCCATATCTACACTACAGATATAATGTCCATATCTACACTATAGATATAATGTCCATATCTACACTACAGATATAATGTCCATATCTACACTATAGATATAATGTCCATATCTACACTATAGATATAATGTCCATATCTACACTACAGATATAATGTACATATCTACACTACAGATATAATGTCCATATCTACACTACAGATATAATGTCCACATCTACACTACAGATATAATGTCCATATCTACACTACAGATATAATGTCCATATCTACACTACAGATATAATGTCCATATCTACACTACAGATATAATGTCCATATCTACACTACTGATATAATGTCCACATCTACACTATAGATATAATGTCCATATCTACACTATAGATATAATGTCCATATCTACACTACAGATATAATGTCCATATCTACACTATAGATATAATGTCCATATCAACACTACAGATATAATGTCCATATCTACACTACAGATATAATGTCCATATCTACACTACAGATATAATGTCCATATCTATACTATAGAGTTTCTTCTACAGATATAATCACCAAGTCAGCCTCCTTATGTCCTCACTGTGATTGTTCTCTGTTCTGGGGCGTCATGTGATGGGGCTGCATAAATATGTGGTCATTCACCTTCATACCACATGATGTTTCCCTGCTCTGCTCTGTTCTGCACCTCAGGACACACTGACACCCACAGCAGTATGAGGGTATAACTGTGTCCCTATATGGTCCAATATGTAGAGACATGTTTCTGTGGAGTCTCTAGATGTCCATAAGTATGTCCACATGGTCCTATTAGTGTGTAAACCGTTGGGACTGGGCCTTGGCTAGGTATGCCCACTACAATAGCCTGGTTCTGGTGCCAAGCTGGTTCTGCTCTCTTGCCCATGGAACTGTCATGTTTGACTTTACAGTGACATTAGTGACGTTGACAGCCATGGAGTTGGCAAGATCACAAACAGATCTGGGACCAGGCTAGTGAGTCTACTGCTGCAATACAAACAGATCTGGGACCAGGTTAGTGAGTCTACTGCTACAATACAAACAGATCTGGGACCAGGCTAGTCAGTCTACTGCTACAATACAAACAGATCTGGGACCAGGCTAGTCAGTCTACTGCTGCAATACAAACAGATCTGGGACCAGGCTAGTCAGTCTACTGCTACAATACAAACAGATCTGGGACCAGGCTAGTCAGTCTACTGCTGCAATACAAACAGATCTGGGACCAGGCTAGTCAGTCTACTGCTACAATACAAACAGATCTGGGACCAGGCTAGTCAGTCTACTGCTGCAATACAAACAGATCTGGGACCAGGCTAGTCAGTCTACTGCTGCAATACTAATAAAGTTGTTAGTGTAAACTTCACAGAGAGCTTATGGTTCATGGTTTCTGGTACAGTAGGTCACATGAGCTGCGTTTGACATTACATACCAGCCTCTCTTCAAAGTTCCTCTCCTGTCACATAGTTTGGTAAATTGAATTCCATTTTGCCATTTGAAGATAACGTAGGGCTCTATTCAATCAGACCCGCTTTAGCCAACATCCGCATAGGGGTTGTTTTGACGGTCTCTGAGGTGGAAGAAACTGCTTTAGACCTGTCAAATCCACAAGTAGCTCCCAGCTTTATACCTAAAGCATCCTTACTGACTGACTTCATTGTCCCCATGGGGAAATGTTGTTGCAGTGTCATGTACACGTTTAAAGTTTAAATACAAAACAAAATTGACAAAACAACTTTCATAACAGTTACATACCAATAAAACATGTTTTTAAAGACTAGCCTGCTGGCCTTACTGGGTCTATAGGAACATTAGCCTGCTGGCCTTACTGAGTCTATAGGAACATTATCCTGCTGGTCTTACTGAGTCTATAGGAACATTATCCTGCTGGTCTTACTGAGTCTATAGGAACATTATCCTGCTGGTCTTACTGAGTCTATAGGAACATTATCCTGCTGGTCTTACTGGGTCTATAGGAACATTAGCCTGCTGGCCTTACTGAGTCGATAGGAACATTAACCTGCAGGTCTTACTGAGTCTATAGGAACATTAGCCTGCTGGCCTTACTGAGTCGATAGGAACATTAGCCTGCTGGCCTTACTGAGTCGATAGGAACATTAGCCTGCTGGCCTTACTGAGTCTATAGGAACATTAGCCTGCTGGCCTTACTGAGTCTATAGGAACATTAGCCTGCTGGCCTTACTGAGTCGATAAAATTATTTTTTGAGCCTTGCTGAGGGCCCTGACCTTAAAGATCTCATCCAGGTCTGTCTGTTTGACTCCAAGTACCTTGCAGAGGGTCCTGACCTTAAAGATGTCATCCAGGTCTGTCTGTTTGACTCCAAGTACCTTGCTGAGGGCCCTGACCTTAAAGATCTCATCCAGGTCTGTCTGTTTGACTCCAAGTACCTTGGGGAGGGTCCTGACCTTAAAGATCTCATCCAGGTCTGTCTGTTTGACTCCTAGTACCTTGCTGAGGGCTCTGACCTTAAAGATCTCATCCAGGCCTGTCTGTTTGACTCCAAGTACCTTGGGGAGGGTCCTGGCCTTAAAGATCTCATCCAAGTCTGTCTGTTTGACTCCAAGTACCTTGCTGAGGGCCCTGACCTTAAAGATCTCACCCAGGCCTGTCTGTTTGACTTCAAGTACCTTGGGAAGGGCCCTGACCTTAAAGATCTCATCCAGGCCTGTCTGTTTGACTCCAAGTACCTTGGGGAGGGTCCTGACCTTAAAGATCTCATCCAGGTCTGTCTGTTTGACTCCAAGTACCTTGCAGAGGGCCCTGACCTTAAAGATCTCATCCAGGTCTGTCTGTTTGACTCCAAGTACCTTGGAGAGGGCCCTGACCTTAAAGATCTCATCCAGGCCTGTCTGTTTGACTCCAAGTACCTTGGGGAGGAACCTGACCTTAAAGATCTCATCCAGGCCTGTCTGTTAGACTCCAAGTACCTTGGGGAGGGCCCTGACCTTAAAGATCTCATCCAGGCCTGTCTGTTTGGCTCCAAGTACCTTGCTGAGGGCCCTGACCTTAAAGATCTCATCCAGGCCTGTCTGTTTGACTCCAAGTACCTTGGGGAGGGCACTGACCTTAAAGATCTCATCCAGGCCTGTCTGTTGGACTCCCAGTATCTTGCTTGCTGTGGTGATAATCCTTTTCAGCATATTTCTCTGGCTGACAGTGGCATTGCCAAACCAACAAACAATACAAAAAGTTAAAATACTCTCAATGAAAGATTTGTAAAACACAGTCAGTTTAGTACAGTCTATATTAAAATACCCCAGCTTTTTGAGAAAGTACAGTCTCTGTTGGCTCTTTTTGTAGATCAGGTCTGTACATTTACTCCACTGAAGCTTATTGTCCAAGACGACACCCAGGTATTTGTATTCCTCTACAATTTCTATATTCTGACCTCTGATAGATGTTGCAGAGGCAGGTGTTGTACGCTTCCTGAAGTCTATGCACATCTCTTTGGTCTTGTTGGTATTGAGGACCAAGTGTGATTCCTCACACCACTATACAAAGTAATCTAGGACCGGGCCATGATGTTCCTCGTCATCATACAACAGGCTGATCAAGGCAGTGTCATCAGCGAACTTAACGAGGTGTCGGCCAGGATGGGAACTAGTACAACTATTAGTGTACAAGATGTACAGGAGTGGAGACAAAACACATTCCTGAGGAGAGACTGTTGGTGGTGGAGTGGAGACAAAACACATCCCTGAGGAGAGACTGTGTTGGTGGTGGAGTGGGGACAAAACACATCCCTGAGGAGAGACTGTTGGTGGTGGAGTGGAGACAAAACACATCCCTGAGGAGAGACTGTGTTGGTGGTGGAGTGGAGACAAAACACATCCCTGAGGAGAGCCTGTGTTGGTATTGCGTATTGTCGACACATGGGGACCTAAAGCGGACATTGCCCATTGGATGGCCTCTCAGAAATCCCATGCAGCCTTGTTTTCAAGTGCAACACTGGAATGTGATGTAATCTACACCTCCATTAGGATGACAGACATCCTCATTATTACATCAGAATGTGATGTAATCTACACCTCCATTAGGATGATAGACATCCTCATTATTACATCAGAATGTGATGTAATCTACACCTCCATTAGGATCACAGACATCCTCATTATTACATCAGAATGTGATGTAATCTACACCTCCATTAGGATGATAGACATCCTCATTATTACATCAGAATGTGATGTAATCTACACCTCCATTAGGATGATAGACATCCTCATTATTACATCAGAATGTGATGTAATCTACACCACCACCACCTCAGAAACCTGGCCGGGTGGTGCCAGAATAACAACCTATCCCTCAACGTAACCAAGACTAAGGAGATGATTGTGGACTACAGGAAAAGGAGGACCGAGCACGTCCCCATTCTCAATGACGGGGCTGTAGTGGAGCAGGTCGAGAGCTTCAATTTCCTTGGTGTCCACATCACCAACAAACTAGAACGGTCCAAACACACCAATACAGTAGTGAAGAGGGCACTACAAAAACCTATTCCCCCTCAGGAAACTAAAAATATTTGGCATGGGTCCTGAGATCCTCAAAAGGTTCTACAGCTGCAACATCGAGAGCATCCTGAACGATTGCATCACTGCCTGGTACGGCAATTGCTCGGTGTCCGACCGCAAGGCACTACAGAGGGTAGTGCGTATGGCCCAGTACATCACTGGGGCAAAGCTGCATGCCATCCAGGACCTCTACACCAGGCGGTGTCAGAGGAAGGCCCTAAAAATTGTCAAAGACCCCAGCCACCTCAGTCATAGACTGTTCTCTCTACTACTGCATGGTAAGCGGTACGGAGTGCCAAGTCTAGGACAAAAAGGCTTCTCAACAGTTTTTACCCCCAAGCCATAAGACTCCTGAACAGGTAGTCAAATGGCTACCCGGACTATTTGCATTGTGTGCCCCCCTCAACCGCTCTTTTTACACTGCTGCTACTCTCTGTTTATCATAGACGCATAGTCACTTTAACTATACATTCATGTACATACTACCTCAATTGGCCTGACCAACCAGTGCTCCCGCACATTGGCTAACCGAGCTATCTGCATTGTGTCCCACCCACCAACCCCTCTTTTACACTACTGCTACTCTCTGTTCATCATATATGCATAATCACTTTAACGATACCTACATGTACATACTACCTCAATCAGCCTGACTAACAGGTGTCTGTATGTAGCATTGCTACTCTTATTTTCAAATGTCTTTTCACTGTTGTTTTATTTCTTTACTTACCTACACACACACACATGCACGCACACACACACGCGAGCGCTCACGCACACACACACACACACACACACACACACACACACACACACACACACACACACACACACACACACACACACACACACACACGCACGCACACACGCACGCACACACGCACGCACACACACACACACATTTTTCCGCACTGTTGGTTAGAGCCTGTAAGTAACCAGTGCTCCAGTGTCAGTAAGCATTTCACTGTTGTATTCGGGGCACGTGACAAATACACTTTGATTTGATTGGGATCATAGACATCATCATCATTTCCTTTCAGGACTTTTCCATTTGAGCGTAATTATTTATATTTATAAACTGGGTGGTTCAAGCCCTGAATGCTGATTGGCTGAAAGCCGTGGTATATTACACCATATACCATTGGTATAAAAAACATACTATTTACTGGTCTAATTATGCTAGTTACCAGTTTATAACAGCAATAAGGCACCTCAGGGGTATATGGTCAGTATACCATGGCTAAGGCTGTGTCCAGGGACTCCGCATTGTGTTATGTTGACCACATACCACACGTCATCGGCCTTATTGCTTAAATAGCCTGCCTACACTTTCTAACGCGAGTGGGAGGGGTGTGGGCGTGTGGCTTGATCCCAAGAGCAGCTGCTAACCAATTGGATAACTCCAACCTCAACACCACCAAAATATCCCTATGCCAGTGTTTACTATCGCTAGTTAACTCTTGATCTGATTGAATCTAGGCCTTCAATATTTTGTGTGAAATTGATACTTGTTATTGAAATTTCACATGTAAATCTAATTATTTTTCAACACAAACCCTCACAGAGATTGGAAGTGACCATTTGAGGAGAACATGATTGAGTTGACTATGACATGGTGTGGGCTACAGTAATGTGGACATGGTGTGGTAGCCGAGGCCTACCAGCTACTGGCTCTGTGGTGAGGTTACTGTAGCACAGAGCCAGGCTGTGCAGTACTGTACTGGTGTAGCCTATGCTGTGGCCATGTTCTGCCCTGTTGAACCACTCATCTTAATTCCCAGTCCTCCTCAAATCAGATGCGCTCTGCATCAAAGCCAGTATTTGACAGATGCGTATAGGTCTGTAGTCTGAATAGTAGTAGAATCCCTACAGCGCTGTACCAGACACAGGACCACCCCGACGCTGCGGTGGAGGCCCGGTCAGACCGATCAAACTACCAGGGAACCGCTTCTCTCTCCCTTATTAACACTTCACCACCACCCGAGCCAGGGCAATAGCCAATCCCATCTATTCCTCAGATTTGCGGGATTATCCATTTCAGGGATTGTCTGCTATCTCTGTCTGTGTTTAGGGCATTCCACATTATAACATTCAAATAACTCATTCACTGCGCATCACGCAGCCGCAAATGTTTCCCGGGACAAGGTGCCCGTTGGCTCTAATTATAATGTTCACTTTCTCCTGCACAAAGACTGTTGAGCTGACAGACACGCTGACAGATTGACAGGCTGAACGCATCATGCTTTATTGTTTCAGTTGTAGAGCCACACTGACTTTATTTCCCCTCTGAGGGCGTCAGGGAAGTTGGATGTTTGATTTCGTTCATTTAAAGCGCGACTAGGAATTCCACAACATATCCACTCTATGTACAGTAGTCTACTTCACATTCTTCCGTTGAACATAATATATAATGTGTGTATGGCAGGCTACGTGTTGGAATAGCTGAGCCGCAGACCAGCCCTGTCTATTGTCTACCTGAGGTATAGAAGGAGTGTATTCCGGGGAGGTAAGGAGTGAATTTGCCCGTACTGGTTTTCTGTTCACCCCCGGGGCAGCGCTCAGCGCATAGCGTTACACATTCCGACTGGGTCTACCCATATGATGGACTTCCTTTACCGAGCCTCAAAACACATTCTACACAATACTAGGCTATTATTCAACTGTCGTATGTATCCAAACCATACGTTTAGATGTGGTTTTAAAACAGTTTTACAACAGTACAACCTGTACTATATCAGCTGCAACGGTAGCTACCAACTTCACAACAGATCAGGTTGATATATTTCACTCTTTCGTTGTTTTCCTCGTTTTAATTCCACGTTCTCCTTGAAAGACGCCGCTCGGTCTGTCACTCAAGACACGGTCGTGTCACAGCGACTGAGTTACAAATCAAAACAATATCAGTTGAGCCAGTAAAGTTGTTTTGTAAACGTGTCTTACCGTAATAAAGGTAACCATAGCATCGGTGTGTAAATATCCAGCAGAGCCGACATGGAGGTGCTGATATATACAGAATCCTTTTCGAAACTTCCCACTTTAAAGCGCACCGCCTATGCGTGCTACTACAGTCCTGCTTTCCCGAAGAGAGTAGTGATCTCTCTCTCTCTCTCTCTCTCTCTCTCTCTCTCTCTCTCTCTCTCTCTATGTCTCTCTCTCTCTCTGTGTGTGTGTCTCTCTCTCTTTCTCTCTCTCTCTCTTTCTCACTCTCTCTCTATGTCTCTCTCTCTCTGTGTGTGTCTCACACTCTCTCTCTCTCTCTCTCTCTCTCTCTCTCTCTCTCTATCTCTCTCTATCTCTCTCTCTCTCTCTCTCCCTCTCTCCCTCTCTCCCTCTCTCCCTCTCTCTCTCTCTCTCTCTCTCTCTCTCTCTCTCTCTCTCTCTCTCTCTATGTCTCTCTCTCTCTCTGTGTGTGTCTCTCTCTCTGTGTCTCTCTCTCTGGTTGCATTCGTAATCTGCAGCTCTGACGGACAGATGGCTGCTGGCCTATGTGCTTTAGAGAGGCAGACGCCTGCCCGTCGGAGCTATGGACATCGACTAGGACAGATACCGATAACTAACTCCTGCATATACAGTAAGGCTCTCCCTATCACAAACATCCAGGGCTCTCACTAACCCTAACATCCAGGGCTCTCACTAACCCTAACATCCAGGGCTATCACTATCCCTAACATCCAGGGCTCTCACTAACCCCAACATCGAGGGCTATCACTAACCCTAACATCCAGGGCTATCACTAAACCTAACATCCAGGGCTCTCACTAACCCTAACATCCAGGGCTATCACTAAACCTAACATCCAGGGCTCTCACTAACCCTAACATCCAGGCTATCACTAACCCTAACATCCAGGGCTATCACAAACCCTAACATCCAGGGCTATCACGAACCCTAACATCCAGGGCTATCACTAACCCTAACATCCAGGGCTATCACTAACCCTAACATCCAGGGCTCTTACTAACTCTAACATCCAGTGCTCTTACTAACCCTAACATCCAGGGCTATCACAAACCCTAAAATCCAGGGCTATCACTAAAATCCAGGGCTATCACTAACATGAATGGCTATCACAAACATCCAGGGCTCTCACTAACCCTAACATCCAGGGCTATCAATAACCCTAACATCCAGGGATATCACAAACATCCAGGGCTATCACAAATTCTAACATCCAGGGCTATCACAAACCCTAACATCCAGGGCTATCACACACCCTAACATCCAGGGCTATCACAAACCCTAACATCTAGGGTTCTTACAAACATACAGGGCTCTCACTAACCCTAACATCCAGGGCTATCACTAACCCTAACATCCAGGGCTATCACTAACATCCAGGGCTATCACAAACCCTAACATCAAGGGTTCTCACAAACATCCAGGGCTATCACAAACAATGAACATCCAGGGCTATCACTAACCCTAACATCCAGGGTTCTCACAAACCCTAACATCCAAGGCTATCACTAACCCTAACATCCAGGGCTATCACAAACCCTAACATCCAGGGCTATCACTAACCCTAACATCCAGGGCTATCACCAACCCTAACATCCAGGGCTATCACTAACATCCAGGGCTATCACTAACCCTAACATCCAGGGCTATCACTAACATCCAGGGCTATCACAAACCCTAACATCAAGGGTTCTCACAAACATCCAGGGCTATCACAAACCATGAACATCCAGGGCTATCACTAACCCTAACATCCAGGGTTCTCACAAACCCTAACATCCAGGGCTATAACTATCCCTAACATCCAGGGCTATCACTAACCCTAACATCCAGGGCTCTCCCTAACCCTAACATCCAGGGCTATCACGAACCCTAACATCCAGGGCTATCACTAACCCTAACATCCAGGGCTATCAATAACATCCAGGGCTATCACTAACCCTAACATCCAGGGCTATCACTAACCCTAACATCCAGGGCTATCACTAACCCTAACATCCAGGGCTATCACTAACCCTAACATCCAGGGCTATCACTAACCCTAACATCCAGGGCTATCACTAACCCTAACATCCAGGGCTATCACTAACATCCAGGGCTATCACTGTAACATCCAGGGCTATCACTAACCCTAACATCCAGGGCTATCACTAACCCTAACATCCAGGGCTATCACTAACCCTAACATCCAGGGCTATCACTAACCCTAACATCCAGGACACTCGTATCACTCATGACGCTACTGGTATCTATCAGGCCTCTACTGGTATCTATCAGGACTCTACTGGTATCTATCAGGACTCTACTGGTATCTATCAGGACTCTACTGGTATCTATCAGGACTCTACTGGTATCTATCAGGACTCTACTGGTATCTATCAGGACTCTGCTGCTATCAATCAGGACTCTACTGGTATCTATCAGGACTCTGCTGCTATCAATCAGGACTCTACTGGTATCTATCAGGACTCTACTGGTATCTATCAGGACTCTACTGGTATCTACCAGGACTCTGCTGGTATCTATCAGGACTCTACTGCTATCAATCAGGACTCTACTGGTATCTATCAGGACTCTGCTGCTATCAATCAGGACTCTACTGGTATCTATCAGGACTCTACTGGTATCTATCAGGCCTCTACTGGTATCTATCAGGACTCTACTGGTATCTATCAGGACTCTACTGGTATCTATCAGGACTCTACTGGTATCTATCAGGACTCTACTGGTATCTATCAGGACTCTGCTGCTATCAATCAGGACTCTACTGGTATCTATCAGGACTCTGCTGCTATCAATCAGGACTCTACTGGTATCTATCAGGACTCTACTGGTATCTATCAGGACTCTACTGGTTGTCTATTTGTTTGTTTGTGTGTGTGTGTGTGTGTGTGTGTGTGTGTGTGTGTGTGTGTGTGTGTGTGTGTGTGTGTGTGTGTGTGTGTGTGTGTGTGTGTGCGTGTGTGTGTGTGTGCGTGCGTGCGTGCGTGTGTCAGGTCAGCAGACCAGAATGAGCAGCTTCCAGTAATAACTACATTCAACATCTCACTTCGAAGACATGTTGAAAATTGTATGCTCTAGAGAAGTCCATTCTGCTAGCCCCAACCTTCTCTCCTCTCTTCTCTCACCTCTCCCTCTCTCTCTCCAGCCCCAACTGAACCCTAACCCTCTCTTCCCCCTCTCCTCACCCAGCCCCCCTAGCCCCACCCTAACCCTCCCTTCCCACTCTTCTCACCCAGCCCCCCAGCCCCACCCTAACCCTCCCTTCCCACTCTTCTCACCCAGCCCCCCCAGCCCCACCCTAACCCTCCCTTCCCACTCTTCTCACCCAGCCCCCCAGCCCCACGCTAACCCTCCCCTTCCCACTCTTTTCACCCTGCCCCCCCAGCCCCACCCTACCCTCCCCATCCCACACTTCTCACCCTGCCCCCCCAGCCCCACCCTAACCCTCTCTTCCCACTCTTCTCACCCAGCCCCCCCAGCCCCACCCTAACCCCCCCTTCCCACTCTTCTCACCCAGCCCCACCCTAACCCCCCCTTCCCACTCTTTTCACCCTGCCCACCCAGCCCCACCCTACCCTCCCTTCCCACTCTTCTCACCCCGCCCCCCCAGCCCCACCATATCCCCCCCTTCCCACTCTTCTCACCCTGCCTCCCCAGCCCCACCCTACCCTCCCCTTCCCACCCTTCTTCCCAGTTTCCCCAACCCCACCCTAACCCCCCTTCCACTCCTCTCACCCAGCCCCCCCAGCCCCATCTGAACCCAAAGCCCCCTTCCTAAGATTCTCACCCAGCCTCCCCAGCCGAACCCCAATTCCACTCCTATAACCCAGCCCCCCCAGCCCCACCTGAACCCTAAGCCCCCTTCCCAAGATTCTCACCCAGCCTCCCCAGCCCCAGCCTAACCCCCCTTCCCACTCCTCATAACCCAGCCCCCCCACCCTAACCCTAAACCCCACTCCTCTCTCCACCCCTAAGCTCCTCTCCCCAGCCCTCTGCCAGGCGTCAACCTGATTCACTCATAAATATCACTGTGGTCTGAACTACCATCATCAAATATGTATCAGTGTTGACGAGAGGGAGAGGAGAGAGGAAGGGAGAGGAGAGGGGAAGGGAGAAGAGAGAGGAAGGGAGAGGAGAGAAGAAGGGAGAGGAAGAGAGGAAGGGAGAGGAGAGAGGAAGGGAGAGGAGAGAGGAGAGAGGAAGGGAGAGGAGAGAGGAAGGGAGAGGAGAGAGGAAGGGAGAGGAAGAGAGGAAGGGAGAGGATAGAGGAAGGGAGAGGAGAGAGGAAGGGAGAGGAGAGAGGAAGGGAGAGGAAGGGAGAGGAGAGAGGAAGGGAGAGGAAGAGAGGTAGGGAGAGGAAGAGAGGTAGGGAGAGGGGAGGAAGATGGGAAGGAAGAGGCCAGCATGGCCATCAATCCCTTATTGAGGACTCATCTTTGTATCTTTACCATAAAGGCATCTGTGACAGCATGAGCAGCACCATTGACGCTATCTCCATTTTAAAGTAGTCTTTTTTTAAATACATAAAGCTAATATTGGTGATGTACCGCCACCTGCAGTGCTTGAGTCCTGAACCAAATCGTGTCATTCATTTATTATTTCAAGTTCAGTTTTCAAATCCAATCGAAGTTTTAATGTTACATGCACAAGTGCAGGGAAATGCCTTTCTTGCTAGCTCTATCATAACCACTAGATGGCTGTGATATAGCATAAAGCCATTTCTAAATCGTAAGCAACCCAATTTGAAGAAGAAAACAATGCTCTGATCATTGACTGATGCACCATGCACCAACCTATAGGAATCCTCACACAGTTGACTACTTTAAAATGCTGGAAGCCCTCAAAGGCAACGTCCATGCTCAAAGGGGTTACAACCATCTACATCCTGTCCCTATCTCTATGGTCTGGACAGCAGCCAGTGGAAAGGCTGGAACATAAGAGACAGAGGTCAGCTAGATTACAGACTGCAGGCCTGAGCAGCGCTCTACCGTAGTACATGTAGTAGAACAGGCCTGAAGAGTGCTCTACCGTAGTACATGTAGTAGAACAGGCCTGAGCAGCGCTCTACCGTAGTACATGTAGTAGAACAGGCCTGAAGAGTGCTCTACCGTAGTACATGTAGTAGAACAGGCCTGAGCAGTGCTCTACCGTAGTACATGTAGTAGAACAGGCCTGGGCAGTGCTCTACCGTAGTACATGTAGTAGAACAGGCCTAGGCAGTGCTCTACCGTAGTACATGTAGTAGAACAGGCCTGAGCAGCGCTCTACCGTAGTACATGTAGTAGAACAGGCCTGAGCAGTGCTCTACCGTAGTACATGTAGTAGAACAGGCCTGGGCAATGCTCTACCGTAGTACATGTAGTAGAACAGGCCTGAGCAGTGCTCTACCGTAGTACATGTAGTAGAACAGGCCTGAGCAGTGCTCTACCGTAGTACCTGTAGTAGAACAGGCCTGGGCAGCGCTCTACCGTAGTACATGTAGTAGAACAGGCCTGAGCAGCGCTCTACCGTAGTACATGTAGTAGAACAGGCCTGAGCAGCGCTCTACCGTAGTACATGTAGTAGAACAGGCCTGAGCACCGCTCTACCGTAGTACATGTAGTAGAATAGGCCTGAGCACCGCTCTACCGTAGTACATGTAGTAGAACAGGCCTGAGCAGTGCTCTACCGTAGTACCTGTAGTAGAACAGGCCTGGGCAGCGCTCTACCGTAGTACATGTAGTAGAACAGGCCTGAGCAGCGCTCTACCGTAGTACATGTAGTAGAACAGGCCTGAGCAGCGCTCTACCGTAGTACATGTAGTAGAACAGGCCTGGGCAGTGCTCTACCATAGTACATGTAGTAGAACAGGCCTGAGCAGTGCTCTACCGTAGTACATGTAGTAGGACAGGCCTGAACAGTGCTCTACCGTAGTACATGTAGTAGAACAGGCCTGAGCAGTGCTCTACCATAGTACATGTAGTAGGACAGGCCTGGGCAGTGCTCTACCATAGTACATGTAGTAGAACAGGCCTGAGCAGTGCTCTACTGTAGGCCTGGGCATTGCTCTACCGTAGTACATGTAGTAGAACAGGCCTGAGCAGTGCTCTACCGTAGTACATGTAGTAGGACAGGCCTGGGCAGTGCTCTACCATAGTACATGTAGTAGAACAGGCCTGAGCAGTGCTCTACCGTAGTACATGTAGTAGAACAGGCCTGGGCAGTGCTCTACCGTAGTACATGTAGTAGAACAGGCCTGAAGAGTGCTCTACCGTAGTACATGTAGTAGAACAGGCCTAGGCAGCGCTCTACTGTAGGCCTAGGCAGCGCCTAGCAGGGATCTACCGTAGTACATGTAGTAGAACAGGCCTGGACAGTGCTCTACCATAGTACATGTAGTAGAACAGGCCTGGACAGTGCTCTACCATAGTACATGTAGTAGAACAGGCCTGGGCATTGCTCTACCATAGTACATGTAGTAGAACAGGCCTGGGCATTGCTCTACCGTAGTACATGTAGTAGAACAGGCCTGGACAGTGCTCTACCGTAGTACATGTAGTAGAACAGGCCTGGGCATTGCTCTACCGTAGTACATGTAGTAGAACAGGCCTGAGCAGTGCTCTACCATAGTACATGTAGTAGAACAGGCCTGGGCATTGCTCTACCGTAGTACATGTAGTAGAACAGGCCTGAGCAGGGCTCTACCGTAGTACATGTAGTAGAACAGGCCTGAGCAGTGCTCTACTGTAGGCCTGGGCATTGCTCTACCGTAGTACATGTAGTAGAACAGGCCTGAGCAGTGCTCTACCGTAGTACATGTAGTAGAACAGGCCTGAGCAGCGCTCTACTGTAGTACATGTAGTAGAACAGGCCTGAGCAGTGCTCTACTGTAGGCCTGGGCATTGCTCTACCGTAGTACATGTAGTAGGACAGGCCTGGTGGGTGCTCTACCGTAGTACATGTAGTAGAACAGGCCTGAGCAGTGCTCTACCATAGTACATGTAGTAGAACAGGCCTGGTGGGTGCTCTACCGTAGTACCTGTAGTAGAACAGGCCTGAGCAGTGCTCTACCGTAGTACATGTAGTAGAACAGGCCTGGGCGGTGCTCTACCGTAGTACATGTAGTAGAACAGGCCTGGGCAGCGCTCTACCGTAGTACATGTAGTAGAACAGGCCTGAAGAGTGCTCTACCGTAGTACATGTAGTAGAACAGGCCTAGGCAGTGCTCTACCGTAGTACATGTAGTAGGACAGGCCTGGGCAGTGCTCTACCGTAGTACATGTAGTAGGACAGGCCTGGGCAGTGCTCTACCGTAGTACATGTAGTAGAACAGGCCTGAGCAGTGCTCTACCGTAGTACATGTAGTAGAACAGGCCTGGGCAGTGCTCTACCGTAGTACATGTAGTAGAACAGGCCTTGGCAGCGCTCTACCGTAGTACATGTAGTAGAACAGGCCTGAGCAGTGCTCTACCGTAGTACATGTAGTAGAACAGGCCTGGGCAGTGCTCTACCGTAGTACATGTAGTAGAACAGGCCTTGGCAGCGCTCTACCGTAGTACATGTAGTAGAACAGGCCTGAGCAGTGCTCTACCGTAGTACATGTAGTAGAACAGGCCTGGGCAGTGCTCTACCGTAGTACATGTAGTAGAACAGGCCTTGGCAGCGCTCTACCGTAGTACATGTAATAGAACAGGCCTGAGCAGTGCTCTCCCATAGTACATGTAGTAAACTACTAGTGTTTTAATATAGTATCCCAGCAAGTGGTAAGAATCCAGCTCATTCATTCACAAGTTACATAACTATTTAAATAAATTGGGGCTTGTTGCACAACAATGCTGTTATGTCAACTGTTATAATAATTTATAAACATAAACTTTATAAACACCCCTTTTCTCAGCACCATGGACCTGCTGTTTGTTCCTTGTTCCCTCAGCACCATGGACCTGCTGTTTGTTCCCTGTTCTATCAGCACCATGGACCTGATGTTTGTTCCCTCAGCACCATGGACCTGCTGTTTGTTCCCTGTTCCTTCAGCACCATGGACCTGGTGTTTGTTCCCTCAGCACCATGGACCTGGTGTTTGTTCCCTATTCCCTCAGCACCATGGACCTGCTGTTTGTTCCCTGTTCCCTCAGCTCCATGGACCTGCTGTTTGTTCCCTGTTCCCTCAGCACCACGGACCTGCTGTTTGTTCCCTGCTCCCTCAGCACCATGGACCTGCTGTTTGTTCCCTGATCCCTCAGCACCATGGACCTGGTGTTTGTTCCCTCAGCACCATGGACCTGCTGTTTGTTCACTGTTCCCTCAGCACCTGCTGTTTGTTCCCTCAACACCATGGACCTGGTGTTTGTTCCCTCAGCACCACGGACCTGGTGTTTGTTCCCTGATCCTTCAGCACCATGGACCTGGTGTTTGTTCCCTCAGCACCATGGACCTGCTGTTTGTTCCCTGTTCCCTCAGCACCTGCTGTTTGTTCCCTCAACACCATGGACCTGGTGTTTGTTCCCTCAGCTCCATGGACCGCTATTTGTTCCCTCAGCACCATGGACCTGGTGTTTGTTCCCTCAGCACCATGTACCTAGTGTTTGTTCCCTCAGCACCATGGACCTGCTGTTTGTTCCCTGTTCCCTCAGCACCTGCTGTTTGTTCCCTCAGCTCCATGGACCTGCTGTTTGTTCCCTCAGCTCCATGGACCTGGTATTTGTTCCCTCAACACCATGGACCTGGTGTTTGTTCCCTCAGCACAATGGACCTGCTGTTTGTTCCCTCAGCACCATGGACCTAGTGTTTGTTCCCTCAGCACCATGGACCTGCTGTTTGTCCCCTCAGCACCATGGACCTGGTATTTGTTCCCTCAGTATCATGGACCTGGTGTTTGTTCCCTCAGCATCATGGACCTGGTGTTTGTTCGCTCAGCATCATGGACCTGGTGTTTGTTCCCTCAGCATCATGGACCTGGTGTTTGTTCCCTCAGCATCATGGACCTGGTGTTTGTTCCCTCAGCACCATGGACCTGGTGTTTGTTCCCTCAGCACCATGAACCTGGTATTTGTTCCCTCAGCATCATGGACCTGGTATTTGTTCCCTCAGCATCATGGACCTGGTGTTTGTTCCCTCAGCACCATGGACCTGGTGTTTGTTCCCTTAGCATCATTGACCTGGTATTTGTTCCCTCAGCACCATGGACCTGGTATTTGTTCCCTCAGCATCATGGACCTGGTGTGTGTTCCCTCATCACCATGGACCTGGTGTGTGTTCCCTCAGCATCATGGACCTGGTGTGTGTTACCTCAGCATCATGGACCTGGTGTGTGTTCCCTGTTCCCTCAGCATCATGGACCTGGTGTGTGTTCCCTCAGCATCATGGACCTGGTGTGTGTTCCCTCAGCATCATGGACCTGGTGTGTGTACCCTCAGCATCATGGACCTGGTGTGTGTTCCCTCAGCATCATGGACCTGGTGTGTGTTCCCTGTTCCCTCAGCATCATGGACCTGGTGTGTGTTCCCTCAGCACCATGGACCTGGTGTGTGTTCCCTGTTCCCTCAGCATCATGGACCTGGTGTGTGTTCCCTCAGCATCATGGACCTGGTGTGTGTTCCCTGTTCCCTAAGCATCATGGACCTGGTGTGTGTTCCCTCAGCATCATGGACCTGGTGTGTGTTCCCTGTTCCCTCAGCATCATGGACCTGGTGTGTGTTCCCTCAGCATCATGGATCTGGTGTGTGTTCCCTGTTCTCTCAGCATCATGGACCTGGTGTGTGTTCCCTCAGCATCATGGACCTGGTGTGTGTTCCCTCAGCATCATGGACCTGGTGTGTGTTCCCTGTTCCCTCAGCATCATGGACCTGGTGTGTGTTCCCTCAGCATCATGGATCTGGTGTGTGTTCCCTGTTCCCTCAGCATCATGGACCTGGTGTTTGTTCCCCAATGTTTGTTTGCAGTTTGATAACCATTCGTTCTCTGAACAGCAACACTGGCTGTTACAACCATCAGATTATACTGATGTGTGTTTGTGTTGATATCAGTTTATAGTAATGTGTGTGTTGATATTTTGTTACTGGCTGTGTGTGTTTCAGTCTTTGTTTACGTTCGTTGGTTATTAGCAAGAGGGTGGTAACAGAACATTAACAGAGATAAATATACACACAGTCTTACAACAACCAGCCTCACAACAACCAGCTTCACAACAAACAGCTTCACAACAAACAGCCTCACAACAAACAGGCTCACAACAAACAGCTTCACAACAAACAGCCTCACAACAAACAGCCTCACAACAAACAGCTTCACAACAACCAGTCTCACAACAACCAGCTTCACAACAACCAGCTTCACAACAAACAGCCGCGTAACAAACAGCCTCATAACAAACAGCTTCACAACAACCAGCTTCACAACAACCAGCCTCACAACAAACAGCCTCACAACAAACAGCCTCACAACAACCACTCACAACAAACAGCCTCACAACAAACAGCCTCACAACAACCAGCTTCACAACAACCACTCACAACAAACAGCCTCACAACAAACAGCCTCACAACAAACAGCCTCACAACAACCAGTCTCACAACAAACAGCCTCACAACAAACACCCTCACAACAAACTGTCTCACAACAACCACTCACAACAACCAGCCACACAACAACCAGCCTCACAACAGACAGCCTCACAACAACCAGCTTCACAACAAACAGCCTCACAACAACCAGCCTCACAACAAACAGCCTCACAACAAACAGCCTCACAACAAACAGCCTCACAACAGCCAGCCTCTCAACAAACAGCCTCACAACAAACAGCCTCACAACAACCAGACTCACAACAAACAGCCTCTTAACAACCAGCCTCACAACAACCAGCCTCACAACAACCAGCCTCACAACAAACAGCCTCTCAACAAACAGCCTCACAACAACCAGCCTCACAACAAACAGCTTCGCAACAAACAGCCTCATAACAAACAGCCTCACAACAAACAACCTCTCAACAACAAGCCTCACAACAACCAGCCCAGTGAGACAGACAACTAAACAGGGTGAATGCGAGGGAGAGACGAGGGAAAGGAGGAAATGGAGAGGAGGGGAGGTTTACTTGGCTCAAATAAATAAACAGAGTGAGGTGAGGAGAAAACTGATGAAAACTCTCTCTCTCTCTCTGTCTCTGTCTCTCTCTCTCTCTCTCTTTGTCTCTGTCTCTCCGTCTCTGTCTCTGTCTCTGTCTCTCTTTGTCTCTGTCTCTCTGTCTCTCTCTCTCTCTCTCTCTCTCTCTGTCTCTGTCTCTCTCTCTCTTTGTCTCTCTCTCTCTTTGTCTCTGTATCTCTGTCTCTCTGTCTCTCTGTCTCTCTGTCTCTGTGTCTCTGTCTCTCTGTCTCTCTGTCTCTCTGTGTCTCTGTCTCTCTGTCTCTCTGTCTCTCTGTCTCTGTGTCTCTGTCTCTCTGTCTCTGTGTCTCTGTCTCTCTGTCTCTCTGTCTCTGTGTCTCTGTGTCTCTGTCTCTCTGTCTCTCTGTCTCTGTGTCTCTGTCTCTGTCTCTCTCTCTCTTTGTCTCTCTGTCTCTCTGTGTCTCTGTCTCTCTGTCTCTCTGTCTCTCTGTCTCTCTGTCTCTCTGTCTCTGTGTCTCTGTGTCTCTGTCTCGCTGTCTCTCTGTCTCTCTGTCTCTGTGTCTCTGTGTCTCTGTCTCTCTGTCTCTCTGTCTCTCTGTCTCTCTGTCTCTCTGTCTCTCTGTCTCTCTGTCTCTGTCTCTCTGTGTCTCTGTGTCTCTGTGTCTCTGTGTCTCTCTGTCTCTGTGTCTCTGTCTCTCTGTCTCTCTGTGTCTCTGTGTCTCTGTGTCTCTGTGTCTCTGTGTCTCTGTCAAGTGCTTTATTGACATGGGAAACATATGTTTCTTTTCTCTTTTCTGGATTTCTATAATTAGCGGGTATCGGGTATAGACCTCACAACCATAAAGGGCAATGGGTTCTACAACTGATTCAAGTATTTTTTTTGGCAGATCCTAATTGGTATGTCAAATTTTACATTCCTTTTGATGACATAGAGGGCCCTTCTTGCCTTGTCTCTCAGCTCGTTCACAGCTTTGTTGAAGTTACCTGTGGCGCTGATGTTTAGGCCGAGTTATGTATAGTTGTTTGTGTGCTCTAGGGCAACGGTGTCAAGATGGAATTTGTATTTGTGGTCCTGGCGACTGGACCTTTTTTGGAACACATAATTTTTTTTTATCTTACTGAGATTTGCTGTCAGGGCCCAGGTCTGACATAATCTGTACAGAAGATCTAGGTGCTGCTGTAGACCCTCCTTGGTTGGGGACAGAAGCACCAGATCATCAGCAAACAGTATACATTTGACCTCAGATTCTAGCAGGGTAAGGCCGGGTGCTGCAGACTGTTCTAGTTCCCTCGCCAATTCTATATATATGTTGAAGAGGGTGAAGTTTAAGCTGCATCCCTGTCTCACCCCACAGCACTTTGGAAAGAAATGTGTTTTTTTGCCAATTTTAACAGCACACTTGTTATTTGTGTACATGGATTTTATAATGTTGTATGTTTTCCCCCAACATCACTTTCCATCAATTTGTATAGCAGACCCTCATGCCAAATTGAGTCAAACGCTTTTTTGAAATCAACAAAGCATGAGAACACTTTGCCTTTGCTTTGGGTTGTTTGTTTGTCAATTAGGGTGCGCAGGGTGAATACGTGGTCTGTCATAGGGTAATTTGGTAAAAAGCCAAATTGAAATATAATCAGGACATAGTTTTCACTGAGGAAATGTAGGAGTCTGCTGTTAATGATAATGCAGAGGATTTTCCCAAGGTGGCTGTTGACACATATCCCACCTAAGTTATTGGTGTCACATTTCTCTTCACTTCTGTGGATTGGGGTGATCAGTCCTTGGTTCTAAATATTGGGGAAGATGCCAGAGCTGAGAATGATGTTAAAGAGTTTTAGTATAGCCAATTGGAATTTGTTGTCTGTATATTTATCATTTCACTGAGGATACCATCAACACCACAAGCCTTTTGGAGGTGGAGGGTTTGTATTGTGTCCTGTAGTTCATTCAATGTAATTTGAGAATCCAGTGGGTTCTGCTAGTCTTTAATAGTTGATTCTAAGATCTGTATTTCATCATGTATATGTTTTTGCTGTTTGTACTTTGTTATAGAGCCAATCAGATTGGAGAAGTGGTTTATCCATAGATATATACTGTAGTTATAGAGCCAATCAGATTGGAGAAGTGGTTTATCCATAGATATATACTGTAGTTATAGAGCCAATCAGATTGGAGAAGTGGTTTATCCATACTTATGTGGTTTGGGACATGTTTTTGCTGTTTGTTATTTGTTATAGAGCCAATCAGATTGGAGAAGTGGTTTATCCACTTCTCTGGTTAGGATAGATACCTCTACATGTTGCCGTTTGTTTTCCAGTTTTCCCAGAAGTGGTTAGAGTCTATGAATTCTTCAGATACATTGAGCTGATTTCTGACCTGCTGTTCCTTCTTTAGCCTTCCGGTTACTAGTCCAACACTCTAACCACTAGGCTACCTGCTGGTTACTAGCCCAACGCTCTAACCACTAGGCTACCCTGCTGTTCCTTCTTTAGCCTTCCGGTTACCAGTCCAACGCTCTAACCACTAGGCTACCTGCTGGTTACTAGCCCAACGCTCTAACGACTAGGCTACCCTGCTGTTCCTTCTTTAGCCTTCCGGTTACCAGTCCAACGCTCTAACCACTAGGCTACCTGCTGGTTACTAGCCCAACGCTCTAACCACTAGGCTACCCTGCTGTTCCTTCTTTAGCCTTCCGGTTACCAGTCCAACGCTCTAACCACTAGGCTACCTGCTGGTTACTAGCCCAACGCTCTAACGACTAGGCTACCCTGCTGTTCCTTCTTTAGCCTTCCGGTTACCAGTCCAACGCTCTAACCACTAGGCTACCTGCTGGTTACTAGCCCAACGCTCTAACCACTAGGCTACCCTGCTGTTCCTTCTTTAGCCTTCCGGTTACTAGTCCAACGCTCTAACCACTAAGCTACCTGCAGGTTACTAGTCCAACGCTCTAACCACTAGGCTACCTGCTGGTTACTAGTCCAACACTCTAACCACTAGGCTACCCTGCTGTTCCTTCTTTAGCCTTCCGGTTACCAGTCCAACGCTCTAACCACTAAGCTACCTGCTGGTTACTAGTCCAACGCTCTAACCACTAAGCTACCTGCTGGTTACTAGTCCAACGCTCTAACCACTAGGCTACCCTGCTGTTCCTTCTTTAGCCTTCCGGTTACTAGTCCAACGCTCTAACCACTAAGCTACCTGCTGGTTACTAGTCCAACGCTCTAACCACTAGGCTACCTGCTGGTTACTAGTCCAACACTCTAACCACTAGGCTACCCTGCTGTTCCTTCTTTAGCCTTCCGGTTACTAGTCCAACGCTCTAACCACTAGGCTACCTGCTGGTTACTAGTCCAACGCTCTAACCACTAGGCTACCTGCTGGTTACTAGTCCAACGCTCTAACCACTAGGCTACCTGCTGGTTACTAGTCCAACGCTCTAACCACTAGGCTACCTGCTGGTTACTAGTCCAACGCTCTAACCACTAGGCTACCCTGCTGTTCCTTCTTTAGCCTTCCGGTTACTAGTCCAACGCTCTAACCACTAGGCTACCCTGCTGTTTCTTCTTTAGCCTTCCGGTTACTAGTCCAACGCTCTAACCACTAAGCTACCTGCTGGTTACTAGTCCAACGCTCTAACCACTAGGCTACCCTGCAGTTCCTTCTTTAGCCTTCCGGTTACTAGTCCAACGCTCTAACCACTAGGCTACCTTCCGGTTACTAGTCCAACGCTCTAACCACTAGGCTACCTTCCGGTTACTAGTCCAACGCTCTAACCACTAGGCTACCTTCCGGTTACTAGTCCAACGCTCTAACAACTAGGCTACCTTCCGGTTACTAGTCCAACGCTCTAACCACTAGGCTACTTTCCGGTTACTAGTCCAACGCTCTAACCACTAGGCTACCCTGCAGTTCCTTCTTTAGCCTTCCGGTTACTAGTCCAACGCTCTAACCACTAGGCTACCTTCCGGTTACTAGTCCAACGCTCTAACCACTAGGCTACCTTCCGGTTACTAGTCCAACGCTCTAACCACTAGGCTACCTTCCGGTTACTAGTCCAACGCTCTAACAACTAGGCTACCTTCCGGTTACTAGTCCAACGCTCTAACCACTAGGCTACTCTGCTGTTCCTTCTTTAGCCTTCCGGTTACTAGTCCAACGCTCTAACCACTAGGCTACCTGCTGGTTACTAGTCCAACGCTCTAACCACTAGGCTACCTGCTGGTTACTAGTCCAACGCTCTAACCACTAGGCTACCTGCTGGTTACTAGTCCAACGCTCTAACCACTAGGCTACCTGCTGGTTACTAGTCCAACGCACTAACCACTAGGCTACCCTGCTGTTCCTTCTTTAGCCTTCCGGTTACTAGTCCAACGCTCTAACCACTAGGCTACCCTGCTGTTCCTTCTTTAGCCTTCCGGTTACTAGTCCAACGCTCTAACCACTAAGCTACCTGCTGGTTACTAGTCCAACGCTCTAACCACTAGGCTACCCTGCTGTTCCTTCTTTAGCCTTCCGGTTACTAGTCCAACGCTCTAACCACTAGGCTACCTTCCGGTTACTAGTCCAACGCTCTAACCACTAGGCTACCCTGCTGTTCCTTCTTTAGCCTTCCGGTTACTAGTCCAACGCTCTAACCACTAGGCTACCTTCCGGTTACTAGTCCAACGCTCTAACCACTAGGCTACCTTCCGGTTACTAGTCCAACGCTCTAACCACTAGGCTACCTTCCGGTTACTAGTCCAACGCTCTAACAACTAGGCTACCTTCCGGTTACTAGTCCAACGCTCTAACCACTAGGCTACCTTCCGGTTACTAGTCCAATGCTCTAACCACTAGGCTACCTTCCGGTTACTAGTCCAACGCTCTAACCACTAGGCTACTCTGCTGTTCCTTCTTTAGCCGTAGGGTACTTCTGTATTGGTTTAGTGATTCACCATAGTGAAGGCGTAGACTCAGGTCTTCTGTTTCTCAATGCCAAGTCTACACCTTCACTATTACAGTGAAACATATGTCCGGGAAATAGTCTAGAAGGAATTGCATTTGTTGTTACCTAGTTGTTTTTTGGTATATTTCCACACTACTTTCCTTCCATATATAGCATTTTTTAATATTACTCAGTACCTTTGGCTTTGATGCCTCATGATTGAGCATAGCTCTGTTCAAGTAGTGTGATTTTGCTGTGATCTGATAAGGGTGTCAGTGGGCGGACTGTGAACGCTCAGAGATTCTGGGTTGAGGTCTAGGTCTCTCTCCCTCCCCACTGTGAACGCTCTGAGAGCCTGGCTTTTGCGTGTCCTCAGTGGATGTGTGGGGGCTGTTAGGTGGGGGTGGGTGTTGTTGCATTGGTGGGTCCTGTGTTGTCTGCCCCATTGTGGTGTTGAGGTTGTGGTCCGGGCCTGAGGTGGGCTGTTCTGCTGGCTTCCCTGGGGGAGCGTCGTGCTCTCTGTCACACCTCAGTTTTCTCACCTCTTAACTCACTGCCATGTGTGCCTCTTTAAGTTCTCTCACCTCAGTCTGTAGAGCAGCCAGCTCTCTCAGACAGCCGTCTATCTCCACCTTCTACCCTTCGGGGTCTTGTCTGGTCTGTTTTGTGGGTTTGTTCTGTTTGTATTGTGTGGACTAGCTCTCTGAGCTCCACCATGTCTCTCTCCAGCTCTCTGAGCTCCACTATGTCTCTCTCCAGCTCTCTGAGCTCCACCATGTCTCTCTCCAGCTCTGTGAATGTATCCCTCTCAATGATGGAGGAGCAGTGCAGTTGTGGAACCTGGGTGTTTTCAGTGCTGGGGGGTGACTATCATGGCTGGTCTCTAACGGGCTCGGCTGTAATTGCTGGTCTCTAACGGGCTCGGCTGTAATTGGCTGGTCTCTAATGGGTTCGGCTGTAATTGGCTGGTCTCTAACGGGTTCGACTGTAATTGGCTGGTCTCTAACGGGTTCGGCTGCAATTGGCTGGTCTCTAACGGGCTCGGTTGTAATTGGCTGGTCTCTAACGGGTTCGGCTGTAATTGGCTGGTCTCTAACGGGTTCGGCTGTAATCGGCTGGTCTCTAACGGGCTCGGCTGTAATTGGCTGGTCTCTAACGGGCTTAGTTGTAATTGGCTGGTCTCTAACGGGCTCGGCTGTAATTGGCTGGTCTCTAACAGGCTCGGCTGCAATTGGCTGGTCTCGAGTTTCTCTGTGTAGATTAAGGTCTGAATTCATATCTCTCCATGTGCTCCGAACCACTCTCAGGACGACACTATGTCTCTATATAACCCTGTTGGACTGTGTCTGAACCATTCTGAGACAGTATGTCTCTATATAACCCTGTTGGACTGTATCTGAACCATTCTGAGACAGTATGTCTCTATATAACCCTGTTGGACTGTGTCTGAACCATTCTGAGACAGTATGTCTCTATATAACCCTGTTGGACTGTATCTGAACCATTCTGAGACAGTATGTCTCTATATAACCCTGTTGGACTGTGTCTGAACCACTCTGAAGATTCAGCAAATGAAGTCATGTGTTCATGTGTCTGACAGGACAGGACTGGACAGGACGTGCGAGGAGCCTGGCTGCAGTAAGAGTACCGAAATACATTATTCATCTAAGCTGGAGGAATGGGAGAAATGGGGGAGAGGAGCGTGAACGAGGAGAGGAAAGGGAGAGGAGGAGGATGGTGGTAAGGAGGAGGGCGAGGAATTGTGAGGAGAGGGACAGCAAAAGAGTAATTGAAACTCTATAAGCAGTTCATTTTAGTATTTTTATTGATGATGATGTACTACAGATATAATAGTGGTGTTTCTAAAAACATAAAGGCTTTCCAATAGTCCTCCCTGGAAGTAGAGTTCAGAGGTTATTAATGACTCGTACTCCTACCTGGAAGTAGAGTTCAGAGGTTATTAATGACTCGTACTCCTACCTGATAGTAGAGTTCAGGGGTTATTAATGACTCAAACTGGAAGAGAAAGGCTTTCCAATAGTCCTACCTGATAGTAGAGTTCAGATGTTATAAATGACTCAAACTGGGACATAAAGGCTTTCCAATAGTCCTACCTGGAAGTTGTTACGGTGCGTGAATGAGGACCCAAAAGCGAATTAACTTAAACAGAGCTTCTTTAATTACCAAACATAGGTAGGCTCAGACGGACCGGCAGATTCCGACAGGACAAGACAAGGTTACAGCAAACATGACGACAGTCTGGTTCAGGCATGAAACACAACAAACAAGAATCCGACAAGGACAGGAGCAGAAACAGAGAGAGATATAGGGACCTAATCAGAGGGAAAAAGGGAACAGGTGGGAAAAGGGGTGACGAGGTGGTTAGGAGGAGACAAGGCACAGCTGGGGGAAAGAGGGGGAGAAAAGGTAACCTAACAACGACCAGCAGAGGGAGACAGGGTGAAGGGAAAGGACAGAGACAAGACACAACATGACAGTACATGACAGTACCCCCCCACTCACCGAGCGCCTCCTGGCGCACTCGAGGAGGAAACCTGGCGGCAACGGAGGAAATCCTCGATCAGCGCACGGTCCAGCACGTCCCGAGAGGGAACCCAACTCCTCTCCTCAGGACCGTACCCCTCCCAATCTACGAGGTACTGGTGACCACGGCCCCGAGGACGCATGTCCAAAATTCTACGGACCCTGTAGATGGGTGCGCCCTCGACAAGGATGGGGGGGGGGGGGGAAGACGAGCGGGGGCGCGAAGGACGGGCTTGATGCAGGAGACATGGAAGACCGGGTGGACGCGACGAAGGTATCGCGGAAGAAGAAGTCGAACTGCGACAGGATTAATGACCCGAGAAATACGGAACGGACCAATGAACCGCGGGGTCAACTTGCGAGAAGCCGTCTTAAGGGGAAGGTTCTGAGTGGAGAGCCAAACTCTCTGACCGCGACAATATCTAGGACTCTTAGTTCTACGCTTATTAGCAGCCCTCACAGTCTGCGTCCTATAACGGCAAAGAGCAGACCTGACCCTCTTCCAGGTGCGCTCGCAACGTTGGACAAAAGCCTGAGCGGAGGGGACGCTGGACTCGGCGAACTGAGATGAGAACAGCGGAGGCTGGTACCCGAGGCTACTCTGAAAAGGAGATAGCCCGGTCGCAGACGAAGGAAGCGAGTTGTGGGCGTATTCTGCCCAGGGGAGCTGTTCTGACCAAGACGCAGGGTTGCGAAAAGAAAGACTGCGTAAGATGCGACCAATAGTCTGATTGGCCCGTTCTGCTTAACCGTTAGACTGGGGGTGAAAGCCGGAAGAGAGACTGACGGAAGCCCCAATCAAACGGCAAAACTCCCTCCAAAATTGAGACGTGAATTGCGGACCTCTGTCCGAAACGACGTCTGACGGAAGGCCATGAATTCTGAAAACATTCTCGATGATGATTTGTGCCGTCTCTTTAGCAGAAGGAAGCTTAGCAAGGGGAATAAAATGAGCCGCCTTAGAGAACCTATCGACAACCGTAAGAATAACAGTCTTCCCCGCTGACGAAGGCAGTCCGGTGACAAAATCTAAGGCGATGTGAGACCACGGTCGAGAGGGAATAGGAAGCGGCCTGAGACGGCCGGCAGGAGGAGAGTTACCGGACTTAGTCTGCGCGCAGACCGAACAAGCAGCCACGAAACGACGCGTGTCATGCTCCCGGGTGGGCCACCAAAAACGCTGGCGAATGGAAGCAAGCGTACCCCGAACGCCAGGGTGGCCGGCTAACTTGGCAGAGTGAGCCCACTGAAGAACGGCCAGACGAGTAGGAACGGGAACGAAAAGAAGGTTCCTAGGACAAGCGCGCGGCGACGGAGTGTGAGTGAGCGCTTGCTTTACCTGCCTCTCAATTCCCCAGACAGTCAACCCGACAACACGCCCCTCAGGGAGAATCCCCTCGGGGTCAGTGGAGGCTACTGAAGAACTGAAGAGACGAGACAAAGCATCAGGCTTGGTGTTCTTAGAGCCCGGACGATAAGAAATCACGAACTCGAAACGAGCGAAAAACAGCGCCCAACGCGCCTGACGCGCATTAAGTCGTTTGGCAGAACGGATGTACTCAAGGTTCCTATGGTCAGTCCAAACGACAAAAGGAACGGTCGCCCCCTCCAACCACTGTCGCCATTCGCCTAGGGCTAACCGGATGGCGAGCAGTTCGCGGTTACCCACATCATAGTTACGTTCCGACGGCGACAGGCGATGAGAAAAATACGCGCATGGGTGGACCTTGTCGTCAGAGAGGGAGCGCTGAGAAAGAATGGCTCCCACGCCCACCTCTGACGCGTCAACCTCGACAACGAACTGTCTAGAGACGTCAGGTGTAACAAGGATAGGAGCGGATGTAAAACGATTCTTGAGGAGATCAAAAGCTCCCTGGGCGGAAACGGACCACTTAAAGCACGTCTTGACAGAAGTAAGGGCTGTGAGAGGAGCTGCCACCTGACCGAAATTACGGATGAAACGACGATAGAAGTTCGCGAAGCCGAGAAAGCGCTGCAGCTCGACGCGTGACTTAGGGACGGGCCAATCAATGACAGCTTGGACCTTAGCGGGATCCATCTTAATGCCTTCAGCGGAAATAACAGAACCGAGAAATGTGACGGAGGAGGCATGAAAAGTGCACTTCTCAGCCTTCACAAAAAGACAATTCTCTAAAAGGCGCTGGAGGACACGTCGAACGTGCTGAACATGAATCTGGAGTGACGGTGAAAAAATCAGGATATCGTCAAGGTAAACGAAAACAAAGATGTTCAGCATGTCTCTCAGGACATCATTGACTAATGCCTGAAAGACAGCTGGAGCGTTAGCGAGGCCGAAAGGAAGAACCCGGTATTCAAAGTGCCCTAACGGAGTGTTAAACGCCGTCTTCCACTCGTCCCCCTCCCTGATGCGCACGAGATGGTAAGCGTTACGAAGGTCCAACTTAGTGAAAAACCTGGCTCCCTGCAGGATCTCGAAGGCTGAAGACATAAGAGGAAGCGGATAACGATTCTTCACTGTTATGTCATTCAGCCCTCGATAATCTATGCAGGGGCGCAGAGACCCGTCCTTCTTCTTGACAAAAAAAAAACCCCGCTCCGGCGGGAGAGGAGGAGGGGACTATGGTACCGGCGTCAAGAGCTACAGACAAATAATCTTCGAGAGCCTTACGTTCGGGAGCCGACAGAGAGTATAGTCTACCCCGGGGGGGGGGTGGTTCCCGGAAGGAGATCAATACTACAATCATACGACCGGTGTGGAGGAAGAGAGGTGGCCCTGGACCGACTGAACACCGTGCGCAGATCGTGATATTCCTCCGGCACCCCTGTCAAATCACCAGGCTCCTCCTGTGAAGAAGAGACAGAGGAAACAGGAGGGATAGCAGACATTAAACATTTCACATGACAAGAGACGTTCCAGGAGAGGATAGAATTACTAGACCAATTAATGGAAGGATTATGACAAACTAGCCAGGGATGGCCCAAAACAACAGGTGTAAAAGGTGAACGAAAAATTAAAAAAGAAATGGTTTCACTATGATTACCAGAAACAGTGAGGGTTAAAGGTAGCGTCTCACGCTGAATCCTGGGGAGAGGACTACCATCCAGGGCGAACAAGGCCGGGGGCTCCTTTCACTGTCTGAGAAGAATGTCATGTTCCCGAGCCCAGGTCTCGTCCATAAAACAGCCCTCCGCCCCAGAGTCTATTAAGGCACTGCAGGAAGCTGACGAACCGGTCCAGCGTAGATGGACCGACAAGGTAGTGCAGGATCTTGAAGGAGAGACAGGAGTAGTAGCGCTCACCAGTAGCCCTCCGCTTACTGATGAGCTCTGGCCTTTTACTGGACATGAAGTGACAAAATGACCAGCGGAACCGCAATAGAGACAGAGGCGGTTGGTGATTCTCCGTTCCCTCTCCTTAGTCGAGATGCGGATACCTCCCAGCTGCATGGGCTCAGCACCCGAGCCGGCAGAGGAAGATGGTAGTGATGCGGAGAGGGGGGCAACGGAGAACGCGAGCTCCTTTCCACGAGCTCGGTGACGAAGATCAACCCGTCGCTCAATGCGAATAGCGAGTTCAATCAAGGAATCCACGCTGGAAGGAACCTCCCGGGAGAGAATCTCATCCTTTACCTCTGCGCGGACCCTCCAGAAAACGAGCGAGCAAAGCCGGCTCGTTCCAGCCACTGGAGGCAGCAAGAGTGCGAAACTCAATAGAGTAGTCTGTTATGGATCGATTACCTTGACATAGGGAAGACAGGGCCCTGGAAGCCTCCTCCCCAAAAACAGATCGATCAAAAACCCGTATCATCTCCTCCTTAAAGTCCTGATACTGGTTAGTACACTCAGCCCTTGCCTCCCAGATTGCCGTGCCCCACTCACGAGCCCGTCCAATGAGGAGAGATATGACGTAGGCGACACGAGCAGTGCTCCTGGAGAAAGTGTAGGGCTGGAGAGAAAACACAATATCACACTGGGTGAGGAACGAGCGGCATTCAGTGGGCTCCCCAGAGTAACACGGCGGGTTATTGATTCTGGGCTCCGGAGATTCGAAAGCCCTGGAAGTGGCCGGTGGATCGAGGCGGAGATGGTGAACCTGTTCTGTGAGGTTGGAGACTTGGGTGGCCAGGGTCTCAACGGCATGTCGAGCAGCAGACAATTCCTGATCGTGTCTGCCTAGCATCGCTCCCTGGATCCCGACGGCTGAGTGGAGAGGATCCGAAGTCGCTGGGTCCATTCTTGGTCGGATTCTTCTGTTACGGTGCGTGAATGAGGACCCAAAAGCGAATTAACTTAAACAGAGCTTCTTTAATTACCAAACATAGGTAGGCTCAGACGGACCGGCAGATTCCGACAGGACAAGACAAGGTTACAGCAAACATGACGACAGTCTGGTTCAGGCATGAAACACAACAAACAAGAATCCGACAAGGACAGGAGCAGAAACAGAGAGAGATATAGGGACCTAATCAGAGGGAAAAAGGGAACAGGTGGGAAAAGGGGTGACGAGGTGGTTAGGAGGAGACAAGGCACAGCTGGGGGAAAGAGGGGGAGAAAAGGTAACCTAACAACGACCAGCAGAGGGAGACAGGGTGAAGGGAAAGGACAGAGACAAGACACAACATGACAGTACATGACAGAAGTAGAGTTCAGAGGTTATCAATGACTCAAACTGGGATATAAAGTCAGACCAGTACTCCTACTTGATAGTAGAGTTCAGAGGTTATTAATGACTCAAACTGGGATATAAAGTCAGACCAGTACTCCTACCTGATAGTAGAGTTCAGAGGTTATTAATGACTCAAACTGGGACATAACGGCTTTCCAATAGTCCTACCTGGAAGTAGAGTTCAGAGGTTATTAATGACTCAAACTGCAACAGAAAGGCTTTCCAATAGTCCTACCTGGAAGTAGAGTTCAGAGGTTATTAATGACTCAAACTGCAACAGAAAGGCTTTCCAATAGTCCTACCTGGAAGTAGAGTTCAGAGGTTATTAATGACTCAAACGGGGACATAAAGGCTTTCCAATAGTCCTTCCTGGAAGTAGAGTTCAGAGGTTATTAATGACTCGTACTCCTACCTGATAGAGAGTTCAGAGGTTATTAATGACTCAAACTGGGATATAAAGTCAGAGCAGTACTCCTACCTGAAAGTAGAGTTCAGAGGTTATTTATGACTCACAGTTTCTCTGTGCGTGACTGGAGACCTGGGTTAAAGACACATCTTCTCTGTGTGTGAATGGAGGCCTTTGTTAAAGACAAACCTTATGCCCTGCAGGCTGACTAGTCAGTCAGGGAAAGTGTTTAGAACTGAAGAAGAATGTTGGGCCACTGAACAGTCCCTGGCTAAGCAGAGACAATGCCAGATGAGGGCTGTAGAGGCAGGGTTGTTATGGGCCCTCATGGGGTGGTTAAGGGGTTGAGTGTCAGTGTCGTTAGAGCATTGACTTATGACGGTCATTAAGCCTGTCGTTAAGTGGATCCACTATGAACTAGCAAGCCTGCCAGCCAGTCAGTCAGTCAGTCAGTCAGTCAGTCAGTCAACCAGTCAACCAGCCATGCAACCAGTCAGTCAGTCAGTCAGTCAGTCAACCAGTCAGGCAGCCAGTCAGCCATGCAGCCAGCCAGACAGTCAGTCAGTCAACCAGTCAGGAAGCCAGTCAGCCATGCAGCCAGCCAGACAGTCAGTCAGTCAACCAGTCAGGAAGCCATGCAGCCAG
>NW_023493677.1:732500-844186 GCF_013265735.2 Oncorhynchus mykiss
TGCTGTACTCTATAGGACTGCTGTATGCTGTGCTCTATGTTAGCAGGGCAACAAGGTTAAGGGTTAAGGTTCAAACAGAAACAACTCAACAGTTCAGGCATTAATTCAGAGCGGTTCAGGTTTAGGGTTCAGGTTTAGGGTTCAGGTGTAGGGTTCAGGTTTAGGGTTCAGGTTTAGGGTTCAGGTTTAGGTTTAAGGTAAGGGTTAAGGTTTAGGGTTAAGGTAAGGGTTAAGGTTTAGGGTTAAGGGTTAGAGTTAAGGTTTAGGGTTTAGGGTTTAGGGTTAGGGTTTAGGGTTAAGGTTTAGGGTTTAGGGTTTAGGGTTAGGGTTAAGGTTTAGGGTTTAGAGTTAAGGTTTAGGGTTATAGTTTGGGGTAAGGTTTAGGGTTAAGGTTTAGGGTTCAGGTTTAGGGTTCAGGTTTAGGGTTAAGGTTTAGGGTTAAGGTTTAGGGTTAAGGTTAAGGTTTAGGATTAAGGTTTAGGGTTAAGGTTTAGGGTTAAGGTAAGGGTAAAGGTTTAGGGTTAAGGTAAGGGTAAAGGTTTAGGGTTAAGGTAAGGGTAAAGGTTTAGGGTTAAGGGTTAAGGTTAAGGGTAAAGGTAGGTGTTTAGGGTAAAGGTTTAGGGTTAAGGTTTAGTGTTAAGGTTTAGTGTTAAGGTTTAGGGTTAAGGGTTACAGTTTGAGGTTAAGGTTAAGGTAGGTGTTAAGGTAAGGGTAAAGGTTTAGTGTTAAGGGTTATTGTTAAAATATATCCAATATCCTATCCACCAACCCTGTCCACAAAGCACTAGCAAGCCCCAAGCCTACTTGATGGTAATAGTGCTCACCGTTGCCCCTATAGTGGCCGGTTTTGAAGGCGATTCTCGACGTCCTGGGGATCTGGATGGACGTTGGTTTTCTCCTTTGAACTGATGCGACCTGGCTGCGCAGGGAGTTCACCTGAGCCTAGAGCTGAGAGGGGGTGGGGGCAGTAGAGCTGAGAGGGGGGTTGGGCAGTAGAGCTGAGAGGGGGTGGGGGCAGTAGAGCTGAAGGGGGGTGGAGGCAGTAGAGTTGAGAGGGGGGGTGGGGCAGTAGAGCTGAGAGGGGTGGGGGCAGTAGAGCTGAGGGGGGGTGGAGGCAGTAGAGGTGAGAGGGGGTGGGGCAGTAGAGCTGAGAGGGGGGTGGGGGCAGTAGAGCTGAGAGGGGGTGGGGGCAGTAGAGCTGAGAGGAGGTGGGGGCAGTAGAGCTGAGAGGGGGTGGGGGCAGTAGAGCTGAAGGGGGGGTGGAGGCAGTAGAGTTGAGAGGGGGGGTGGGGCAGTAGAGCTGAGAGGGGGTGGGGGCAGTAGAGCTGAAGGGGGGGTGGAGGCAGTAGAGTTGAGAGGGGGGGTGGGGCAGTAGAGCTGAGAGGGGGTGGGGGCAGTAGAGCTGAGGGGGGTGGAGGCAGTAGAGCTGAGAGGGGGGGTGGGGCAGTAGAGCTGAGAGGGGGTGGGGCAGTAGAGCTGAGAGGGGGTGGGGCAGTAGAGCTGAGAGGGGGTGGGACAGTAGAGCTGAGAGGGGGTGGGGCAGTAGAGCTGAGAGGGGGTGGGGCAGTAGAGCTGAGAGGGGGTGGGGCAGTAGAGCTGAGAGTGGGTGGGGCAGTAGAGCTGAGAGGTGGTGAGGCAGTAGAGCTGAGAGGGTGGAGGGCAGTAGAGCTGAGAGGGGGTGAGACAGTAGAGCTGAGAGGGAGTTGGGGGTAGTAGAGCTGAGGGGGGTGGGGGCAGTAGAGCTGAGAGGGAGTTGGGGTAGTAGAGCTGAGGGGGGGGGGGGGGACAGTAAGGATGAGAACAGGGAGACATATGTGGTATGTGTGTGTGGCTGTGATAACAGCCCCTGTGTCAGTGAGTAGTGGACTGGAGCAGGGGAGGAGGAGGAGGGAGGGAGGAGGTTTCAGTGAGTAGTGGACTGGAGCAGGGGAGGAGGAGGAGGGAGGGAGGAGGTTTCAGTGAGTAGTGGACTGGAGCAGGGGAGGAGGAGGAGGGAGGGAGGAGGTGTCAGTGAGTAGTGGACTGGAGCAGGGGAGGAGGAGGAGGGAGGGAGGAGGTGTCAGTGAGTAGTGGACTGGAGCAGGGGAGGAGGAGGAGAGAGGGAGTAGGTGTCAGTGAGTAGTGGACTGGAGCAGGGGAGGAGGAGGAGGGAGGGAGGAGGTGTCAGTGAGTAGTGGACTGGAGCAGGGGAGGAGGAGGAGGAGGAGGGAGGGAGGAGGTTTCAGTGAGTAGTGGACTGGAGCAGGGGAGGAGGAGGAGAGAGGGAGTAGGTGTCAGTGAGTAGTGGACTGGAGCAGGGGAGGAGGAGGAGGGAGGGAGGAGGTGTCAGTGAGTAGTGGACTGGAGCAGGGGAGGAGGAGGAGGGAGGGAGGAGGTTTCAGTGAGTAGTGGACTGGAGCAGGGGAGGAGGAGGAGGAGAGAGGGAGGGAGGAGGTGTCAGTGAGTAGTGGACTGGAGCAGGGGAGGAGGAGGAGAGAGGGAGGGAGGAGGTGTCAGTGAGTAGTGGACTGGAGCAGGGGAGGAGGAGGAGGGAGGGAGGAGGTTTCAGTGAGTAGTGGACTGGAGCAGGGGAGGAGGAGGAGGAGAGAGGGAGGGAGGAGGTGTCAGTGAGTAGTGGACTGGAGCAGGGGAGGAGGAGGAGAGAGGGAGGGAGAAGGTGTCAGTGAGTAGTGGACTGGAGCAGGGGAGGAGGAGAGAGGGAGGGAGGAGGTTTCAGTGAGTAGTGGACTGGAGCAGGGGAGGAGGAGGAGGAGAGAGGGAGGGAGGAGGTGTCAGTGAGTAGTGGACTGGAGCAGGGGAGGAGGAGGAGGGAGGAGGTTTCAGTTTCATCGGTCATCGGCCCAAACTGAATGTTTTACTTGATCTTTATTTAACTAGACAAGTCAGTTAAGAACACATTCTTATTCATGCCTGGCCCTCCTATGTTGAACATAATAAGCGTCTCTCTATCCACCGGATGTGTACCAAACTCACTAAAAGTGGCAGTAATAAAGCCTCTCCTGAAAAAGCCAAACCTTGAACCGGAAAATCAACAACAAAAAAGATTGGCTCTGCATCTGTCATCGTGCTCCTAGATCTTAGTGAAGCCTTCGACACCATCGATCACCACATTCTTCTGGGGAGATTGTAAACCCTAATTGGTCTCCAAGAACAAGTTCTGGCCTGGTTCAGATCTTCTCTGTCGGAGAGATACCAGTTAGTCTCTGTGGATGGTTTGTCCTCTGACATATCAATGGTAAGTTTTGGTGCTCTAGTAAAGAACAAGTTCTGGCCTGGTTCAGATCATCTCTGTCGGAGAGATATCAGTTAGTCTCTGTGGAAGGTCTGTCCTCTGACATATCAATGGTAAGTTTTGTTATTCTAGTAAAGAACAAGAAGGCCCGCAGACTGTTAAAGCTCCCAACTCACTGCTTTACTGACAACGTTTCCATCTGAAACGGATCTTCATCCGGTCAAACAAACAAACCGAGTTTTCACATCCCAAAATATACACATTTCACCTCGACACACAGTGGGTGCAAAACAAATGTGTTTCTCTCTAATAATTGGATCAATGAGATGGACACATGTAGTATTTACAGAAAATAATATATATATATATTTACAACATGACCCCCGCGGGTGATCTTCAGACGAGTCCCCAACATCAGTCACATGGTGCTGAGGTCTGATCTTCCAACAGTGAAACACAGTACCTTTCTAGACAATGTGCCGGATGGTAACTATAGATGTGGTCAATGTACCCCGTGTAACTTTACCAACAAATGCACAATGTTAAATCACCCTATCACGGGCAAGACAGTCTCCAGTCTCCAGTATCTATGTTGCAATAGTCTATGTGCCGGGGGGCCAGGTTCAGTCTGTCTTATCTGGTGTAATTCTCCAGTCTTATCTGTTGTCCTGTGTGATCTTAGATACGCTCCCTCTAATTCTCCCATCTCTCTCTCTCCGTCCTCCCGAGGGCCTGAGCCCTGGGACCGTGTCGCCGGACTACCTGGCCTGACGACTTCTGGCTGTCCCGTCCTGACCTCTTCACCAGAACCCCCCCCCCCCCCCCCCCCCCCCCCCCCCCCCCCAGAACCCTGACCTCTTCACCAGAACCCCCCCCCCAGAACCCTGAGCTCTTCACCAGAACCCCCCCCGAACCCTGACCTCGTCACCAGAACCCCCTCCCCCAGAACCCTGACCTCTTCACCAGAACCCCCCCCCCCCCCCCCCCCCACAGAACCCTGACCTCTTCACCAGAACCCCCCCCCCCCCCGAACCCTGACCTCTTCACCAGAACCCCCTCCCCCAGTGCTACAGTTGCTGGCCCAGTGCCAGTGTCTTGATAGATGTGGAGGGTCAACTCCTTTAGTTGGCTTGATAGATGTAGAGGGTCAACACCTTTAGTTGTCTTGATAGATGTGGAGGGTCAACTCCTTTAGTTGTCTTGATAGATGTGGAGGGTCAACACCTTTAGTTGGATTTATAGATGTGGAGGGTCAACTCCTTTAGTTGTCTTGATAGATGTGGAGGGTCAACACCTTTAGTTGGATTTATAGATGTGGAGGGTCAACTCCTTTAGTTGTCTTGATAGATGTGGAGGGTCATCTCCCTTAGTTGTCTTGATAGATGTGGAGGGTCATCTCCTTTAGTTGTCTTGATAGATGTGGAGGGTCAACTCCTTTAGTTGTCTTGATAGATGTGGAGGGTCAACTCCTTTTGTTGGCTTGATAGATGTGGAGGGTCAACACCTTTAGTTGTCTTGATAGATGTGGAGGGTCAACTCCTTTAGTTGTCTTGATAGATGTGGAGGGTCATCTCCCTTAGTTGTCTTGATAGATGTGGAGGGTCATCTCCTTTAGTTGTCTTGATAGATGTGGAGGGTCAACACCTTTAGTTGTCTTGATAGATGTAGAGGGTCAACTCCTTTAGTTGTCTTGATAGATGTGGAGGGTCAACACCTTTAGTTGGATTTATAGATGTGGAGAGTCAACTCCTTTAGTTGTCTTGATAGATGTGGAGGGTCATCTCCCTTAGTTGTCTTGATAGATGTGGAGGGTCATCTCCTTTAGTTGTCTTGATAGATGTGGAGGGTCAACTCCTTTAGTTGTCTTGATAGATGTGGAGGGTCAACTCCTTTTGTTGGCTTGATAGATGTGGAGGGTCAACACCTTTAGTTGTCTTGATAGATGTGGAGGGTCAACTCCTTTAGTTGTCTTGATAGATGTGGAGGGTCAACTCCTTTAGTTGTCTTGATAGATGTGGAGGGTCAACTCCTTTTGTTGGCTTGATAGATGTGGAGGGTCAACACCTTTATTTGTCTTGATAGATGTGGAGGGTCAACACCTTTAGTTGTCTTGATAGATGTGGAGGGTCAACACCTTTAGTTGTCTTGATAGATGAAGAGGACAACAACTTTAGTTGTCTTGATAGATGTGGAGGATCAACTCCTTTAGTTGTCTTGATAGATGTGGAGAGTCAACACCTTTAGTTGTCTTGATAGATGTGGAGGGTCAACTCCTTTAGTTGTCTTGATAGATGTGGAGGGTCAACTCCTTTAGTTGTCTTGATAGATGTGGAGGGTCAAAACCTTTAGTTGTCTTGATAGATGTGGAGGGTCAACTCCTTAAGTTGTCTTGATAGATGTGGAGGGTCAATACCTTTAGTTGTCTTGATAGATGCAGAGGTCAACTCCTTTAGTTGTCTTGATAGATGTGGAGGGTCAACTCCTTTAGTTGTCTTGATAGATGTGGAGGGTCATCTCCCTTAGTTGTCTTGATAGATGTGGAGGGTCATCTCCTTTAGTTGTCTTGATAGATGTGGAGGGTCAACTCCTTTAGTTGTCTTGATAGATGTTGGGGGTCAACTCCTTTTGTTGGCTTGATAGATGTGGAGGGTCAACACCTTTAGTTGTCTTGATAGATGTGGAGGGTCAACACCTTTAGTTGTCTTGATAGATGTGGAGGGACAACTCCTTTACCTGACTACCTATTTGATTTCTAGAAAAACAAACCCTTTTATCTGATCTTCCCTGTTTTTGTGTTGCTCCACCTTTTTGGTTTGCTTCCGGTCATTAAGTGTGGTGTGTGTTTTTCTTTAGGTTGCTTCTAAGTGAGCAGATTTACTGGGTTTCATGGTGGGTGTCTTTTACATCCCAGTTGTTGTTGCTAGTCAGCTTTCAGTGGACGCCCTCATGAAAACCCCTCCTAAAACTCCACTTGTTTGGTTCTGGTTGTTGGTCAGTGACTCTTTGTTCCTTCGTCCATCTGTCTGAGAGTCTTTTTGTCTTTCTTGCTGGGGAATGTTACAAGATATCACAATACCTCTCTGTTTTACATTGATGTTGAACCTGCTGCTCTGAGGCCCTGGAGGCATTAGGCTCATTTAGATGTTATTGGGATCCCCATTAGCTGTTGAAGAAGCAGCAGCTATTCTACCTGAGAGCATGACCAAATACAGAATGCTAATAGCCAGGAAAACAACACTAATAATGTGTGTCTCTTCAGTCTGCGTTGTACCTTGAGGTGTCGTTTTATCGGTTTTAAACTGATTTTATTGCTTGCCTGAGTAGGTGAGGTGGAAGAGAATTCCATGAGGTCATTAGTCTACACAGTACTATGTGTCTCCCAGTCTGCTCTGGAATTGGAGACTGTGAAGAGACCCCTGAATGCATGTCTTGTGGGGTATGTATGGGTTTCTGAGTGACAACTGGCTGAACAGGAAATTCTGGACTTTCAACACGTCAATACTTATTACAAAGACCAGCAGTGTTGCAGTCGATCTCCACTCTGAACCAGGAGAGACCGACATGCATGTTATTGGCCCTCCATGTAATTGACATTGGCCCTCCATGTTATTGACATTGGCCCTCCATGTAATTGACATTGGCCCTCCATGTTATTGACATTGGCCCTCCATGTTATTGACATTAGCCCTCCATGTTATTGACATTGGCCCTCCATGTTATTGACATTGGCCCTCCATGTTATTGACATTAGCTCTCCATGTTATTGACATTGGCCCTCCATGTTATTGACATTGGCCCTCCATGTTATTGACATTGGCCCTCCATGTTATTGACATTGGCCCTCCATGTTATTGACATTAGCCCTCCATGTTATTGACATTGGCCCTCCATGTTATTGACATTGGCCCTCCATGTTATTGACATTGGCCCTCCATGTTATTGACATTGGCCCTCCATGTTATTGACATTGGCCCTCCATGTTATTGACATTGGCCCTCCATGTTATTGACATTAGCCCTCCATGTTATTGACATTGGCCCTCCATGTTATTGACATTGGCCCTCCATGTTATTGACATTAGCCCTCCATGTAATTGACATTAGCCCTCCATGTTATTGACATTGGCCCTCCATGTTATTGACATTGGCCCTCCATGTTATTGACATTGGCCCTCCATGTAATTGATATTGGCCCTCCATGTAATTGACATTGGCCCTCCATGTTATTGACATTGGCCCTCCATGTTATTGACATTGGCCCTCCATGTAATTGACATTGGCCCTCCATGTAATTGACATTAGCCCTCCATGTTATTGACATTGGCCCTCCATGTTATTGACATTGGCCCTCCATGTTATTGACATTGTCCCTCCATGTTATTGACATTGGCCCTCCATGTTATTGACATTGGCCCTCCATGTAATTGACATTGGCCCTCCATGTAATTGACATTGGCCCTCCATGTTATTGACATTGGCCCTCCATGTTATTGACATTGGCCCTCCATGTTATTGACATTGGCCCTCCATGTTATTGACATTGGCCCTCCATGTTATTGACATTGGCCCTCCATGTACATTCCAAATGTGCTGCAGCTTTTCTAGGTCCTTTTTTGCCGCACCTGACCGAACAACTAGGCCATAGTGTAGTTGATGAGGAGACAAAACCAGAGCTTGTAGGACTAGTTTGGTTGGCTAATGTTAAAAAAAACATTCCTCCTAATGCAAGACAATGCTAGAGCTCATGGCTAATGTTAAAAAGCAGAGCATCTCTTTATGACAAACAAAGGACAAACCTCTTGAAGGACAAACCTCTCCCCATCTTTACAAATATATATTAAAAAGCTGAGCATCTTTTTGTGACGGACAAACCTCTCCCCACTCTTACAAATATATATTAAAAAGCAGAGCATCTCTTTGAAGGACAAACCTCTCCCCATCTTTACAAATATATATTAAAAAGCAGAGCATCTCTTTGAAGGACAAACCTCTCCTCATTTGTACAATAATATAATTAATCTTTTTTGACAACGTCAGTTCACAATCTAAGGTAACACCAAGTAATTTAGTCCTCTCAACTTCTTCAACAGCCACACCATTCATTACTAGATTCAAATGTACTTAGGGAGTGATTGGTAACAAATACAATGATTTTGATGTTAAATATGTTCAGTACCAGTTTATTACTGGCCACCCATTCTAAAACTGACTGCAACTCTTTGTTTAGGGTTGCAGTGTTTTCACTAGCTGCGGGTGCTGACATGTATAGTGTTGAATTCTCTGTGTACATTGGCTTGCGAAAGTATTCACCCTTATTGGCAGTTTTTATATTTTGTTGCCTTACGACCTGAAATTAAAATATATATATTTTTTTTGTTTTGGGGGGGGGGGTTGTATTATTTGATTTACACAACATGCCTACCACTTTGAAGATGCAAAATATGTTTTATTGTGAAGCAAACAAGAAATTAGACACAAAAAAACAGAAAACTTGAGTGTGCATAACTATTTACCCCCCCCCCCACCCAAAGTCAAAACTTTGTAGGGCCACCTTTTGCAGCAATTACAGCTGCAAGTCTCTTGGGGTATGTCTCTATAAGCTTGGCACATCTAGACATTGATATTTTTGCTCATTCTTCAAGGCAAAACTGCTCCAGCTCCTTCAAGTTGGTTGGGTTCCGCTGGTGTACAGCAATCTTTAAGTCATACCACAGTTTCTAAATTGGATTGAAGTCTGAGCTTTAACTTGGCCATTCCAAGACATTTATTTAAGGTTTTCCCTGTATTTAGTGCCACGCATCATTCCTTCAATTCTGACCAGTTTCCTAGTCCCTGCAGATGACAAACATCCCCACAACACGATGCTGCCACCACCATGCTTCACAGTGGGGATGGTGTTCTCGAGGTGATGAGAGGTGTTGGGATTGCTTCAGACATAGCGTTTTCCCTGATGGCCAAAACGCTCAATTTTGGTCTCATCTGACCAGAGTACCTTCTTCCATATGTTTGACAAACACCAAACATATTTGCTTATTTTTTCTTTAAGCAATAGCTTTTTTCTGCCCACTCTTCCGTAAAGCCCAGCTCTGTGGAGTGTACGGCTTAAAGTGGTCCTATGGACAGATACTCCAATCTCCGCTGTGGAGCTTTGCAGCTCCTTCAGGGTTATCTTTGGTCTCTTTGTTGACCCAACCCTGATCTGTACATCTCCACCAGTTTGTCTCTGACCTGTTTGGAGAGCTCCTTGGTCTTCATAGTGCTGCTTGCTTGGTGGTGCCTCTTGCTTAGTGGTGTTGCAGACTCTGGGGCCTTTCAGAACAGATGTATATATACTGAGGTCATGTGACAGCTCATGTGACACTTAAATAAAGTCCACCTGTGTGCAATCTAACTAATTATGTGACTTCTGAAGGTAATTGGTTGCACCAGACCTTATTTAGGGGCTTCCTAGCAAAGGGAGTAAACACATACACCCACCACTTTTCATTTTTTTTAAACAATTATTTTAATTTCACTTCAACAATTTGGACTATTTTGTTTATGTCCATTACATGAAATCCAAATAAATATCCATTTCAAATCCAGGTCGTTGGGCAACAAAATAGGAAAAACGCCAAGGGGGGTGAATATTTTTGCAAGGCACTGTACATAGACACACTGGCTTTGTGTAAGGCTAGTGGTAGATCTAGTAACAATAGAGAAGAGTAAAGGACTAAGACAGCTCCCTTGTGGAATACCACAGTTTCCATGCTTTAAGTTAGAGAAGCTTCCATTAACCAAAACCCTCTGTGTGCTATTAGATGGATCTCTATCCATGACATAGCAGAGAAAGCAGAGAATCCATTACACTTACATTTTTCTCAACATTTTTCTCTAACCACTAGGCTACCTGCCTCCTCTACACTCTAACCACTAGGCTACCTGCCGCCCCTCCACTCTAACCACTAGGCTACCTACCTCCTCTAAACTCTAACCACTAGGCTACCTGCCTCCTCTACACTCTAACCACTAGGTTACCTGCCTCCTCTACACTCTAACCACTAGGCTACCTGCCTCCTCTACACTCTAACCACTAGGTGTGCGTTCTCTAATTCTCTCCTTCTCTCTTTCTCTCTCTCGGAGGACCTGAGCCCTAGGACCATGCCCCAGGACTACCTGACATGATGACTCCTTGCTGTCCCCAGTCCACCTGGATGTGCTGCTGCTCCAGTTTCAACTGTTCTGCCTTAATATTGTTCGACCATGCTGGTCATTTATGAACATTTGAACATCTTGGCCATGTTCTGTTATAATCTCCACCCGGCACAGCCAGAAGAGGACTGGCCATCCCACATATGCTCTCTCTAATTCTCTCTTTCCTTCTCTCTCTCGGTGGACCTGAGCCCTAGGACCATGCCCCAGGAATACCTGACATGATGACTCCTTGCTGTCCCCAGTCCACCTGACTGTGCTGCTGCTCCAGTTTCAACTGTTCTGCCTTATTATTATTCGACCATGCTGGTCATTTATGAACATTTGAACATCTTGACCATGTTTTGTTATAATCTCCACCCGGCACAGCCAGAAGAGGACTGGCCACCCCACATAGCCTGGTTCCTCTCTAGGTTTCTTCCTAGGTTTTGGCCTTTCTAGGGAGTTTTTCCTAGCCACCGTGCTTCTACACCTGCATTGCTTGCTGTTTGGGGTTTTAGGCTGGGTTTCTGTACAGCACTTTGAGATATCAGCTGATGTACGAAGGGCTATATAAATACATTTGATTTGATTTGATTTAGGCTACCACTAGGCTACCTGCAACCAAGGAAGAGTAGCTGCTGCCTTGGCAGGAACTAATGGAGATCCATAATAAACCCCAGGAAGAGTAGCTGCTGCCTTGGATGGGACTAATGGCAATTCATAATAAACCCCAGGAAGAGTAACTGCTGCCTGGGTAGGAACTAATGGGGATCCATAATAAACCCCAGGAAGAGTAGCTGCTGCCTTGGCAGGAACTAATGGGGATCCATAAGAAACCCCAGGAAGAGTAGCGGCTGCCTTGACAAGAACTAATGGGGATCCATAATAAACCCCAGGAAGAGTAGCTGCTGCCTTGGCAGGGACTAATGGCGATTCATAATAAACCCCAGGAAGAGTAGCTGCTGCCTGAGTAGGAACTAATGGGGATCCATAATAAACCATAGGAAGAGTAGCTGCTGCCTTGACAGGAACTAATGGGGATCCATAATAAACTCCAGGAAGAGTAGCTGCTGCCTTGCCAGGAACTAATGGGAACCCATAATAAACCCCAGGAAGGATCCATAATAAATACAATACAAATCTAAGTAATAATATAGCCATACTAACAACTGTGCAATGACATGTCTTGAATGGCCTTTTGTATTCAAAACTTTGGGAGCTTTCATCTTCCTAGCTGAAATAATACATGTAATAAAAATATTACATACATGTCCTAAAGCTAAATATACACAAATAATACATTATCTGATTAAATTGCTTCATAAAAAGGGGCACCAGACAGGGATGTCCCCTCTCCCCCCTCCTGTTTGCACTGACAATTGAACAGCATAAAAAATGAAACAGGACACAAACGTAACAGTTCTACGTCAGTGGCGGTCAGTGCCGTGTAAGATGAGGGAGGACCATTTTTTTTTCATGACCATGGCCTTCACCCAGTTCAACATAACAGTGATAGGTTTAGGCTACTACATGATACTCTAATGTTCTCTATACCCATCATGAGGTTGCTACAACCTAGCCTATGAATGACGGTTTACAACATAGGTGCACACAGTTTGAGAGAAACATTTTAGGTGACAGACACATTCAATACCACCTTACACACTCTTACCTGCATCTAGCTGATCTAGGCTGTAATCATTAGTCCAACAGCTGCAAACGAGAGTTTCTATTGGACAAATTCAGGTATGTTTGGTCACAGCCGGCCATGACCGGGAGACCCATGAGACGGCGCACAATTGGACCAGCGTCGTCCAGGTTAGTGAAGGGTTTGGCCAGCCGAGATTTCCTTGTCCCATCGCACTCTTGCGACTCCTTGTGGCGGGTCGGGCTCCTGCAAGCTGACTTTGGTCGCCTGGACAGTGTTTCCTCCAACAAGTTGGTGCGGCTGGCTTCCGGGTTAAGCGAGCAGTGTGCCAAGAAGCAGTGCGGCTTGGTAGGGTCATGTTTCAGAGGACGCACGGCTCTCTACAGAGGGTAGTGCGTACGGCCCAGTACATCACTGGGGCTAAGCTGCCTGCCATCCAGGACCTCTACACCAGGCCGTGTCAGAGGAAGGCCCTAAAAATTGTCAAAGACGCCAGCCACCCCAGTCATAGACTGTGCTTTCTACTACCGCATGGCAAGTGGTAACGGAGTGCCAAGCAAGTCTAGGACAAAAATTACTTTAAACAGTTTTTCCCCCAAGCCATAAGACTCCTGAACAGGTAATCAAATGGCTACCCAGACTATTTGCACCGTGTTCCCCCAAACCCTTCTTTTTACGCTGCTGCTACTCTCTGTTTATCATAAATGCACAGTCACTTTAAGTATACATTCATTTACATATATACATACTACCTCAATTGGCCTGACCAATCAGTGCTCCACTGTAAGTAAGCATTTCACTGTTGTATTCGGTGCACGTGACAAAGAAACTTTGACTTGATTTAGGGGAGTTGCAGCGATTGGTTATCATGAAATTGGGGAGGAAAGAAATCTTCCGATTCTCCTTCATTTTCAATTCAATTTTTGAATTTGTTCAAAACTATTGTCTTCCTCTCTCTTTGAGCCAACTACTCACCACATTTTATGCACTGCAGTCCTAGCTAGCTGTAGCTTGTGCTTTCATTACTAGATTCATTCTCTGATCCTTTGATTGGGTGGAAAACATGTCAATTCATGCTGCAAGAGCTCTGATAGGTTGGAGGACGTGCTCCGGAAGTTGTCATAATTGCCTATGGAAGGGGGTGGAAGGGGGTGAGAACCATGAGCCTCCTAGGTTTTGTATTAAAGTCAATGTACCCAGAGGAGGATGGAAGCTAGCTGTCCTCCGGCTACACCATTGTGCTACCCTACAGAATGCTGTTGAGGCTACTGTAGACCGTCATTGCAGAATACTGTGTTTTAATCAATTATTTGGTGACATTATTTTATTTAGTATAGTTTTATCTAAAAATCACTACTTTATAGATAAAAATCACTGAGGAGTTTGGTCCTCCCCTTCCTGTTCTGAGTTGCCTCCACTGGTCTACTCATTGGTAAACATGATGGTCTGGCGATAGAAACAGCTGACTAGTGGTGTCTATTCAGCAGCTTGATGGTCTGGGGGTAGAAACAGCTGACTAGTGGTGTCTATTCAGCAGCCTGATGGTCTGGGGGTAGAAACAGCTGACTAGTGGTGTCTATTCAGCAGTCTGATGGTTGAAACAGATGACTAGTGGTGTCTATTCAGCAGTCTGATGGTCTGGGGGTAGAAACAGCTGACCTAGTGGTGTCTATTCAGCAGTCTGATGGTCTGGGGGTAGAAACAGCTGACTAGTGGTGTCTATTCAGCAGCCTGTTGGTCTGGGGTAGAAACAGCTGACTAGTGGTGTCTATTCAGCAGCCTGATGGTCTGGGGTAGAAATAGCTGACTAGTGGTGTCCATTCAGCAGCCTGATGGTCTGGGGTATAAACAGCTGACTAGTGGTGTCTATTCAGCAGTCTGATGGTAGAAACAGCTGACTAGTGGTGTCTACTCAGCAGCCTGATGGTCTGGGGGTAGAAACAGTTGACTAGGGTGTCTATTCAGCAGTCTGATGGTCTGGGGGTAGAAACAGCTGACTAGTGGTGTCTATTCAGCAGCCTGATGGTCTGAGGGTAGAAACTAGTTTTAGTCATGATGCTCCTGTACTGCCCATGTCTGAGTGATGGACGTGGGGAGAACCGTGGCTCGGGTGGATGAGGTCACTGATCTTCTTGGCCTTCCTGTGACACCTGGTGTTACCACCCTCTGTAGAGCCTTGAGGTCAGCGGCGATGGAGTCGCTGGACCCGGCTGATGTGTAGGAGAGCAGTGGTGTGGAGCGGCAGAGTGTGTGGGTGTGTGTGTGGTGTGTAACAGAGTGTTATTGTGTGTGTGTGTGTGTGTGTGGTGTGTAGTGTTATTGTGTTATAATGAACCAGTGTGTTATGTAGGGTGGATGTTCTGAGGGGTAACTTCCTCTATAATTTCATTTAATCATATTTATTCTAATGATCGTCATCAACTAACCCGTCAGCTCAGAGAACGTCATCAGAGCAACATCTGTCCCCAGCATTAGGTTAGGACCGAGAGGAGGATCCGTCATAAATTATCTTTATATTAAAATGACTGACTGTATCAATCTGATGAAGGAAACAAAGTGTTGTCTATCGGTTGGATGGCTTCAGTCTGTATTTAGAAGGGTGCTGTACAGTAGGAACATTCCTAGTTGTTATCACACTGTCTTTCTCATTTTAAAAAACTGTTCCTCACTCTCATTCCGAGAATCAGGTCGAGAGTCAACAACTGTGGCAGTTCTGTGTGTAGCTAATAGTATTACCATGTTCAATCTACTCAGTCCTGCATCAGTACTGTATATCTGTGTGTCCTCCACAGGAAGGTCCTCACTACCTCATGCTACTGTCCTAATGTATTCCTTATTAAAAGGTATCAAACGGAACATTGGGATAGCATTATACCAACATTGAATTGAAAAGGTATCAAACGGAACATTGGGAGAGCATTCTGCCAACATTGAATTGAAAAGGTATCAAACAGAACATTGGGATAGCATTCTGCCAACATTGAATCTAAAAGGTATCAAACGGAACATTGGGATAGCATTCAGCCAACATTGAATTTAAAAGGTATCAAACGGAACATTGGGATAGCATTCTGCCAACATTGAATTTAAAAGGTATCAAACGGAACATTGGGAGAGCATTCCGTTAACATTGAATTTAAAAGGTATCAAACGGAACATTGGGATAGCATTCTGCCAACATTGAATTTAAAAGGTATCAAACGGAACATTGGGAGAGCATTCTGCCAACATTGAATTTAAAAGGTATCAAACGGAACATTGGGAGAGCATTCTGCCAACATTGAATTTAAAAGGTATCAAACGGAACATTGGGATAGCATTCTGCCAACATTGAATTTAAAAGGTATCAAACGGAACATTGGGAGAGCATTCCGCTAACATTGAATTTAAAAGGTATCAAACGGAACATTGGAAGAGCATTCAGCCAACATTGAATTTAAAAGGTATCAAACGGAACATTGGGAGAGCATTCTACCAACATTGAATTTCATCCGTTGGAATGAAGGCTACCTATGACTTCATTTCCCCTGTGGGGATTCATCAACTTCTACTGAACTAGAACAATGGTTCCCAAATGTACTATTGTCCCGTACCCCTTCCAACATTCAACCTCCAGCTGTACCACTTCCAACATTCAACCTCCAGCTGCCTACCCCCTCTATTCAACCTCCAGCTATCTACCCCCTCTATTCAACCTCCAGCTGTCTACCCCCTCTACTCAACCCCCTCTATTCACCCCCCCCCCCTATTCAACCTCCAGCTGTCTACCCCCTCTATTCAACCTCCAGCTGCCTACCCCTTCTATTCAACCTCCAGCTGCCTACCCCTTCTATTCAACCTCCAGCTGCCTACCCCTTCTATTCAACCTCCAGCTGTGTACCCCCTCTATTCAACCCCCTTTATTCAACCTCCAGCTGCGTACCCCCTTCTATTCAACCTCCAGCTGCTTACCCCCTCTATTCAACCCCCTCTATTCAAACTCCAGCTGTGTACCCCTTCCAACATTCAACCTCCAGCTGCCTACCCCTTCTATTCAACCTCCAGCTGTGTACCCCCTCTATTCAACCCCCTCTATTCAACATCCAGCTGCCTACCCCCTCTATTCAACCTCCAGCTGCGTACCCCCTCTAGCACCAGGATCAGCATACTCCCAAATGTTGTTTTTTGCCATCATTGAAAGCCTGCCACACACAATACAATACATTTATTAAACATATGAATGAGTTTGTCACAACCCGGCTCGTGGGAAGTGACAAAGAGCTCTTATAGGACCAGGGCACAAATAATATAAAGGGCATCAGTGTCTTAACAGCAGGATTTGCCAAGGCAGGATACTCTGAGCGCAGCCCTATCCAGAAATCTGGCAGTGGCTCATGATTAAATAACATTTTCACAGAACTGCTTGTTGCAATTTCGATGAGGCTCTTTTGATCAGATCTCGGTAAGTGGACTGGAGGCTCTGTTGTTCAGATATCGGTAAGTGGACTGGAGGCAGGGCATGAAAGGCATAACAAATCCAGTTGTTTTTGTCATCTGTTTCAGGAAAATACCTGCGTAATTGAGCACCTAACTCACTCAGGTGCTTCACTATATAACATTTGACATTGTCCATAAACTTGAGTTAATTTGCACACAAACAATCATACAATGATGGAAAGACCTGTGTGTTGTCTTTGTTACTGCAGACAGAGAAGAGCTCCAACTTCTTAATCACAGCCTCAATTTTGTCCCGCACATTGAATATAGTTGCGGAGAGTCCCTGTAATCCTAGATACAGATCATTCAGGCAGAGAGGCCAGTCATGTGAGAAACTCATCATCATGTAATGAAACATGTTTTTCATGCTGTCACGCATTCCCTTGGCAGCAAGAGCCTCTAGGTGGATGCTGCAGTCTACCCAAGAGCCTCTCGGTGGATGATGCAGTGTACCCAAGAGCCTCTCGGTGGAGGCTGCAGTGTACCCAAGAGCCTCTCGGTGGATGCTGCAGTGTACCCAAGAGCCTCTCGGTGGAGGCTGCAGTCTACCCAAGAGCCTCTCAGTGGATGTTGCAGTGTACCCAAGAGCCTCTCGGTGGAGGCTGCAGTGTACCCAAGAGCCTCTCGGTGGATGCTGCAGCGTACCCAAGAGCCTCTCGGTGGATGCTGCAGTGTACCCAAGAGCCTCTCGGTGGATGCTGCAGTGTACCCAAGAGCCTCTCGGTGGATGCTGCAGTCTACCCAAGAGCCTCTCGGTGGACGCTGCAGTGTACCCAAGAGCCTCTCGGTGGATGCTGCAGCGTACCCAAGAGCCTCTAGGTGGATGCTGCAGCGTACCCAAGAGCCTCTAGGTGGATGCTGCAGTGTACCCAAGAGCCTCTCGGTGGATGCTGCAGCGTACCCAAGAGCCTCTAGGTGGATGCTGCAGCGTACCCAAGAGCCTCTCGGTGGATGCTGCAGTGTACCCAAGAGCCTCTCGGTGGATGCTGCAGTGTACCCAAGAGCCTCTCGGTGGATGCTGCAGTGTACCCAAGAGCCTCTCGGTGGATGCTGCAGTGTACCCAAGAGCCTCTCGGTGGATGCTGCAGTGTACCCAAGAGCCTCTCGTTGGATGATGCAGTGTACCCAAGTGGAGTCGGGAGCAACTGCTTGCATGCACATTACCACTCCACTATGTCTCCCTGTCATGGCTTTTGCTCCATCAGTACAGATACCAACACATCTTGACCACCAAAGGCCATATGATGTCACAAAGCTGTCCAGTACTTTAAAAATATCCTCTCCTGTTGTCCTGGTTTCCAGTGGTTTGAAGAAAGAGGATGTCTTCCTTAATTGACCCCCCATGAACGTAACAGATATATACCAGGAGCTGTGTCAGGCCCTCCACGTCTGGTGACTCATCCAGCTGTAACAGACATATACCAGGAGCTGTGCCAGGCCCGCCACGTCTGTTGACTCATCCAGCTGTAACAGACATATACCAGGAACTGTACCAGGATCGCCACGTCTGTTGACTCATCCAGCTGTAACAGACATATACCAGGAGCTGTGCCAGGCCCGCCTCGTCTGTTGACTCATCCAGCTGTAACGCATATAATTCACTGGCTTGTATGTGAAGCATTAATTGTTTCAAAACATCTCCTGCCATGTCACTGATGCGTCGGGAAACAGTGTTGTTTGATGGAGCCATTGTCTGTATAGTTTTTTGGGGCCTTTTCCCCCAGCATTGTCCCAGCCAACAGGAAGAATGAAGTCCTCCACAATAGTATGGGGCTTGCCTGTCCCAGCCACTCCTCCACAATAGTATGGGGCTTGCCTGTCCTAGCCACTCCTCCACAATAGTATGGGGCTTGCCTGTCCCAGCCACTTGGTAGCTCCCCATATAAGACGCTTCTAGCTCCTTCTTATTAATGGTATCTGTTGCTTTTATACATGTCTTACTACTCAAAAGTCTTGATTTTCACTCAAAAAACTATTGTGGCTTATTTTTCAAATTGACATGTTTTGTTTCTAAATGTCTTCGCAAGAGTGAAGGTTTCAATGAGTTGTGAGATAGTACTTTAGCACATATAACACACTGTGGCTGAGGAAAGGCACTACTCCCAATATCAGTGAACCCCAAATCAATGTAGTTCTCATCATATTTGAGCCTCTTTGATGGTCCAACGTCCCTGTCTGTTGTTCGGTGTTTTCCTGGGTAAGGGGCAGTAGCTTGGTGTTTTCCTGGGTAAGGGGGCAGTAGCTTGGTGTTTTCCTGGGTAAGGGGGCAGTAGCTTGGTGTTTTCCTGGGTAAGGGGACAGTAGCTTGGTGTTTTCCTGGGTAAGGGGCAGTAGCTTGGTGTTTTCCTGGGTAAGGGGCAGTAGCTTGGTGCTTTCCCAGGTAAGGGGACAGTAGCTTGGTGTTTTCCTGGGTAAGGGGGCAGTAGCTTGGTGCTTTCCCAGGTAAGGGGGCAGTAGCTTGGTGTTTTCCTGGGTAAGGGGACAGTAGCTTGGTGTTTTCCTGGGTAAAGGGCAGTAGCTTGGTGTTTTCCTGGGTAAGGGGCAGTAGCTTGGTGTTTTCCTGGGTAAGGGGACAGTAGCTTGGTGCTTTCCCAGGTAAGGGGACAGTAGCTTGGTGTTTTCCTGGGTAAGGGGCAGTAGCTTGGTGTTTTCCTGGGTAAGGGGACAGTAGCTTGGTGCTTTCCCAGGTAAGGGGACAGTAGCTTGGTGTTTTCCTGGGTAAGGGGACAGTAGCTTGGTGCTTTCCCAGCTAAGGGGCAGTAGCTTGGTGTTTTCCTGGGTAAGGGGGCAGTAGCTTGGTGTTTTCCTGGGTAAGGGGACAGTAGCTTGGTGTTTTCCTGGGTAAGGGGCAGTAGCTTGGTGTTTTCCTGGGTAAGGGGGCAGTAGCTTGGTGTTTTCCTGGGTAAGGGGCAGTAGCTTGGTGTTTTCCTGGGTAAGGGGGCAGTAGCTTGGTGTTTTCCTGGGTAAGGGGGCAGTAGCTTGGTGTTTTCCTGGGTAAGGGGCAGTAGCTTGGTGTTTTCCTGGGTAAGGGGACAGTAGCTTGGTGCTTTCCCAGCTAAGGGGCAGTAGCTTGGTGTTTTCCTGGGTAAGGGGACAGTAGCTTGGTGTTTTCCTGGGTAAGGGGACAGTAGCTTGGTGCTTTCCTGGGTAAGGGGCAGTAGCTTGGTGTTTTCCCATGTAAGGGGGCAGTAGCTTGGTGCTTTCCTGGGTAAGGGGCAGTAGCTTGGTGTTTTCCTGGGTAAGGGGGCAGTAGCTTGGTGCTTTCCTGGGTAAGGGGCAGTAGCTTGGTGTTTTCCCAGGTAAGGGGGCAGTAGCTTGGTGTTTTCCTGGGTAAGGGGCAGTAGCTTGGTGTTTTCCTGGGTAAGGGGCAGTAGCTTGGTGCTTTCCCAGGTAAGGGGACAGTAGCTTGGTGTTTTCCTGGGTAAGGGGACAGTAGCTTGGTGTTTTCCTGGGTAAGGGGGCAGTAGCTTGGTGTTTTCCTGGGTAAGGGGCAGTAGCTTGGTGCTTTCCTGGGTAAGGGGCAGTAGCTTGGTGCTTTCCTGGGTAAGGGGCAGTAGCTTGGTGTTCTCCCAGGTAAGGAGGCAGTAGCTTGGTGCTTTCCCAGGTAAGGAGGCAGTAGCTTGGTGCTTTCCTGGGTAAGGGGCAGTAGCTTGGTGCTTTCCTGGGTAAGGGGCAGTAGCTTGGTGTTTTCCCAGGTAAGGGGGCAGTAGCTTGGTGCTTTCCTGGGTAAGGGGGCAGTAGCTTGGTGTTTTCCTGTGTAAGGGGGGCAGTAGCTCTTCGGCTGCAACAGATTCACCGCTGTCAGTGTCCATGCTAGCTGGCCTAACAACAAATGTAGAATTACTGATGCTGGAATTGGATGTGGTCGTGGAAGCAGAACAACTTGTGTCGTCGACATGTGCAGGTGTAGTACTGCTGGTAGTAGCAGTAATACCAGTAGAGCTGGTCTGTGTCTCTAACAACGCAGGTCTTGCTTTTTTTAACCATTTATCCATTTTCAAGCAAACGGAATGAGCAACAGCTACATTTGGCTACATAAGGACCGTTAGTGGAATTCCCGCGAGAGAACAACGGTTAATGTGATTGGATGTTAGTTATTTGACTAGGATACCTGGTTAATGTGATTGGATGTTAATTATTTGACTAGGATACCTGGTTAATGTGATTGGATGTTAATTATTTGACTAGGATACCTGGTTAATGTGATTGGATGTTAATTATTTGACTAGGATACCTGGTTAATGTGATTGGATGTTAATTATTTGACTAGGATACCTGGTTAATGTGATTGGATGTTAATTATTTGACTAGGATACCTGGTTAATGTGATTGGATGTTAGTTATTTGACTAGGATACCTGGTTAATGTGATTGGATGTTAATTATTTGACTAGGATACCTGTATTTGACATTGTGTTGTTATTTCACTGAACACTAGATGATTTGATTTTTGGCAGTGAAATGAGGCTGATCAGGCAAGAGGAAAAATGTCACCCAAATGTATAGCCCCTTCGGAAAATAGAAATGGACTGTTTGAAAATGTCAAGAATGAGTTACATTTTTAAAAATAAAATACAAATAATTTTTTGTTTTTTTATGTGAATCACATTTTAATTTGGCATACCCCCGACGGCATTGCATGTTCCCCAGTTTGGGAACAGCTGAAGATAAAACAACAGAATGCAGAGCTGATATGGAGGAGCCCAACCACTTCATCCCCCTCTTCCCCCTCTCTCTCCTTCCCCTCTTCCTCCTCTCTCTCCTTCCCCCTCTTCCTCCTCTTCCCCCCTCTCCCTTTTCACACTGTCTCAGTTTCACTCTCTTCCAGTTCCCAGGGGTAAGCTTCCTCCTCTCTGCTATGGCCCTGCTTCAGAACAAGAGGCTGGGTAACCTCAGGAGCTCCCCCCCTTCCGACCCCCTACCCACACCCTGTATCACTTACTACAGTACATTAAGACTACTGAGGAGTGGGGCAACAGAGACAGACAGAGAGATCTTCAGATCTCTGCTAAGGTCAGCAAACTAGACCAGGTGAACAGACTATTGTCCTCCTCTAAAGACATGATTGTCTCTCCCTCTCTCCCTCCCTCCCTCCCTCCCTCCCTCCCTCCCTCCCTCCCTCCCTCCCTCCCTCCCTCCCTCCCTCCCTCTCCACCTTCTCTCTCCCTCCCTCTCCACCTTCTCTCTCCCTCTCTCCCTCCCTCCCTCCCTCCCTCCCTCCCTCTCCACCTTCTCTCTCCCTCCCTCTCCACCTTCTCTCTCCCTCTCTCCCTCCCTCCCTCCCTCCCTCCCTCCCTCCCTCCCTCCCTCTCCACCTTCTCTCTCCCTCCCTCTCCACCTTCTCTCTCCCTCTCCCCCTCCCAGTATATAGAGCACTATGTTACATATAGAAAGAGTTTATCAGTGTAAAGTGAATTCTGACCTCGTAACTAACCTCCCAGGAGTATAGACTGTTCTCCATAAAACACCTGGGTCATGTTCAGTGTTGACTGACTCCATAAAACACCTGGGTCATGTCGACTGACTCCATAAAACACCTGGGTCATGTTCAGTGTTGACTGACTCCATAAAACACCTGGGTCATGTTGACTGGCTCCATAAAACACCTGGGTCATGTTGACTGGCTCCATAAAACACCTGGGGCATGTTGACTGGCTCCATAAAACACCTGGGTCATGTTGACTGGCTCCATAAAACACCTGGGTCATGTTGACTGACTCCATAAAACACCTGGGTCATGATGACTGATTCCATAAAACACCTGGGTCATATTCAGTGTTGACTGACTCCATAAAACACCTGGGTCATGTTGACTGACTCCATAAAACACCTGGGTCATGTTCAGTGTTGACTGGCTCCATAAAACACCTGGGTTCAACCCATAGTTACAGAGCCAGAACCAGAAGTGTTTAGAGGATATTAGAGGTTATCAGAGACGTGTTTAGAGGTTGGTAGAGACATGTTTAGAGGTTGGTAGAGACGTGTTTAGAGGTTGGTAGAGACAGGTTTAGAGGTTGGTAGAGACTTGTTTAGAGGTTGGTAGAGACTTGTTTAGAGACAGGTTTAGAGGTTGGTAGAGACAGGTTTAGAGGTTGGTAGAGACATGTTTAGAGGTTGGTAGATACATGTTTAGAGGTTGGTAGAGACGTGTTTAGAGGTTGGTAGAGACGTGTTTAGAGGTTGGTAGACACGTGTTTAGAGGTTGGAAGAGACGTGTTTAGAGGTTGGTATAGACGTGTTTAGAGGTTGTTGGAGACGTGTTTAGAGGTTAGAGACGTGTTTAGAGGTTGGTAGAGACATGTTTAGAGGTTGGTAGAGACATGTTTAGAGGTTGGTAGAGACATGTTTAGAGGGTAGAGACGTGTTTAGAGGTTGGTAGACACGTTTTTAGATGTTGGTAGAGACGTGTTTAGAGGTTAGTGGAGACGCGTTTAAAGGTTATTAGAGGGTGGTAGAGACGTGTTTAGAGGTTAGTAGAGACATTTTTAGAGGTTATTAGAGGTTGGTAGACACGTGTTTAGATGTTGGTAGAGACGTGTTTAGAGGTTGGTGGAGACGTGTTTAGAGGTTATTAGAGGTTATCAGAGACGTGTTTAGAAGTTATTAGAGGTTATCAGAGACGTGTTTAGAGGTTGGTAGAGACGTGTTTAGAGGTTGGTAGAGACGTGTTTAGATGTTGGTAGAAACATGTTTAGAGGTTATTAGAGACATGTTTAGATGTTGGTAGAGACATGTTTAGAGGTTATTAGAGACATGTTTAGATGTTGGTAGAGATGTGTTTAGATGTTGGTAGAGACGTGTTTAGAGGTTGGTAGAGATGTGTTTAGATGTTGGTAGAAACATGTTTAGAGGTTGGTAGAGACATGTTTAGAGACAGGTTTAGAGGTTGGTAGAGACAGGTTTAGAGGTTGGTAGAGACATGTTTAGAGGTTGGTAGAGACATGTTTAGAGGTTGGTAGAGACAGGTTTAGAGGTTGGTAGAGACGTGTTTAGAGGTTGGTATAGACGTGTTTAGAGGTTGGTAGAGACATGTTTAGAGACATGTTTAGACGTTAGAGACGTGTTTAGAGGTTGGTAGAGACATGTTTAGAGGTTGGTAGAGACATGTTTAGAGGTTGGTATAGACGTGTTTAGAGGTTGTTGGAGACGTGTTTAGAGGTTAGAGACGTGTTTAGAGGTTGGTAGAGACAGGTTTAGAGGTTGGTAGAGACGTGTTTAGAGGTTGGTAGAGATGTGTTTAGAGGTTGGTAGAGACATGTTTAGAGACAGGTTTAGAGGTTGGAGACGTGTTTAGAGGTTGGTAGAGACGTGTTTAGAGGTTGGTAGAGATGTGTTTAGAGGTTGGTAGAGATGTGTTTAGAGGTTGGTAGAGACATGTTTAGATGTTGGTAGAGACATGTTTAGACGTGAGAGACGTGTTTAGAGGTTGGTAGAGACAGGTTTAGAGGTTGGTAGAGACATGTTTAGAGGGTAGAGACGTGTTTAGAGGTTGGTAGAGACAGGTTTAGAGGTTGGTAGAGACAGGTTTAGAGGTTGGTAGAGACAGGTTTAGAGGTTGGTAGAGACATGTTTATAGGTTGGTAGAGACGTGTTTAGATGTTGGTAGAGACGTGTTTAGAGGTTGGTAGAGACGTGTTTAGACATTAGAGACGTGTTTAGAGGTTGGTAGAGACGTGTTTAGAGGTTGGTATAGACATGTTTAGAGGTTGTTGGAGACGTGTTTAGTGGCCCTCACCCTAAACATCTTGAGCAGTGCTGTCGTATTCACTCCCATCCACCAGGCATGTAACACGCACTTCGTTCAGATTGACTGATCGGACTTCTGGAAATAGAAAATACATTCTTTCCCATCGACAGTCAGCAGAGCAGTGTTCCCCACTGCTTCCATGGTGGTAGTAGTAGTCTTTAGTGGAGCTCCAGCCTGTTTAAGACTTCACGAAGACAGAGAGACAGTAAGGCTGGGGACAGAGGTCCACTAAGACAGAGAGGCAGTAAGGCTGGGGACAGAGGTCCACTAAGACAGAGAGACAGTAAGGCTGGGGACAGAGGTCCACTAAGACAGAGAGGCAGTAAGGCTGGGGACAGAGGTCCACTAAGACAGAGAGGCAGTAAGGCTGGGGACAGAGGTCCACTAATACAGAGAGGCAGTAAGGCTGGGGACAGAGGTCCACTAAGACAGAGAGGCAGTAAGGCTGGGGACAGAGGTCCACTAAGACAGAGAGATGCAGGATGGGGACAGAGGTCCACTAAGACAGAGAGATGCAGGCTGGGGACAGAGGTCCACTAAGACAGAGAGATACAGTCTGGGGACAGAGGTCCACTAAGACAGAGAGATGCAGGCTGGGGACAGAGGTCCACTAATACAGAGTGATGCAGGCTGGGGACAGAGGTCCACTAGGACAGAGAGATGCAGGCTGGGGACAGAGGTCCACTAAAACAGAGAGGCAGTAAGGCTGGGGACAGAGGTCCACTAAGACAGAGAGATGCAGGCTGGGGACAGAGGTCCACTAAGACAGAGAGACAGTAAGGCTGGGGACAGAGGTCCACTAAGACAGAGAGATGCAGGCTGGGGACAGAGGTCCACTAAGACAGAGAGGCAGTAAGGCTGGGGACAGATGTCCACTAAGACAGAGAGACAGTAAGGCTGGGGACAGAGGTCCACTAATACAGAGAGATGCAGGATGGGGACAGAGGTCCACTAAGACAGAGAGATGCAGGCTGGGGACAGAGGTCCACTAAGACAGAGAGATGCAGTCTGGGGACAGAGGTCCACTAAGACAGAGAGATGCAGGCTGGGGACAGAGGTCCACTAATACAGAGTGATGCAGGCTGGGGACAGAGGTCCACTAGGACAGAGAGATGCAGGCTGGGGACAGAGGTCCACTAAAACAGAGAGGCAGTAAGGCTGGGGACAGAGGTCCACTAAGACAGAGAGATGCAGGCTGGGGACAGAGGTCCACTAAGACAGAGAGACAGTAAGGCTGGGGACAGAGGTCCCCTAAAACAGAGAGGCAGTAAGGCTGGGGACAGAGGTCCACGAAGACAGAGAGACAGTAAGGCTGGGGACAGAGGTCCACTAAGACAGAGAGGCAGTAAGGCTGGGGACAGAGGTCCACTAATACAGAGAGATGCAGGCTGGGGACAGAGGTCCACTAAGACAGAGAGATGCAGGCTGGGGGCAGAGGTCCACTAAGACAGAGAGATGCAGGCTGGGGACAGAGGTCCACTAAGACAGAGAGGCAGTAAGGCTGGGGACAGAGGTCCACTAAGACAGAGAGATGCAGGCTGGGGACAGAGGTCCACTAAGACAGAGAGGCAGTAAGGCTGGGGACAGAGGTCCACTAAGACAGAGAGATGCAGGCTGTCTGAATACAGGCTGAAGGGCAGAGATGGTGTAGGGGGGTAGAGTGGGGGCAGAGATGGTGTAGGGGGTAGAGTGGGGGCAGAGATGGTGTAGGGGGTAGAGTGGGGGCAGAGATGGTGTAGGGGGTAGAGTGGGGGCAGAGATGGTGTAAAGGGGTAGAGTGGGGGCAGAGATTGTGTAGGGGGTAGAGTGGGGGCATAAATGGTGTAGGGGGTAGAGTGGGGGCAGAAATGGTGTAGTGGGGTAGAGTGGGGGCAGAGATGGTGTAGGGGGGTAGAGTGGGGGCAGAGATGGTGTAGGGGGGTAGAGTGGGGGCAGAGATGGTGAGGGGGTAGAGTGGGGGCAAAGATGGTGTAGGGGGTAGAGTGGGGGCAGAGATGGTGTAGGGGGTAGAGTGGGGGCAGAGATGGTGTAAAGGGGTAGAGTGGGGGCAGAGATTGTGTAGGGGGTAGAGTGGGGGCATAAATGGTGTAGGGGGTAGAGTGGGGGCAGAAATGGTGTAGTGGGGTAGAGTGGGGGCAGAGATGGTGTAGGGGGGTAGAGTGGGGGCAGAGATGGTGTAGGGGGGTAGAGTGGGGGCAGAGATGGTGTAGGGGGTAGAGTGGGGGCAAAGATGGTGTAGGGGGTAGAGTGGGGGCAGAGATGGTGTAGGGGGTAGAGTGGGGGCAGAGATGGTGTAAGGGGGCAGAGTGGGGGCAAAGATGGTGTAGGGGGTAGAGTGGGGGCAGAGATGGTGTAGGGGGTAGAGTGGGGGCAGAGATGGTGTAGGGGGGTAGAGTGGGGGCAGAGATGGTGTAGGGGGTAGAGTGGGGGCAGAGATGGTGTAGGGGGTAGAGTGGGGGCAGAGATGGTGTAGGGGTAGAGTGGGGGCACAGATGGTGTAGGGGGTAGAGTGGGGGCAGAGATGGTGTAGGGGGTAGAGTGGGGGCAGAGATGGTGTAGGGGGTAGAGTGGGGGCAGAGATGGTGTAGGGGGTAGAGTGGGGCAGAAGGTGATGTGACTGGAGGAGTGGGGGCAGAAGGTGATGTGACTGGAGGAGTGGGGGCAGAGATGGTGTAGGGGGGAGAGTGCGGACAGAGATGGTGTAGGGGGTAGAGTGGGGGCAGAGATGGTGTAAGGGGGCAGAGTGGGGGCAAAGATGGTGTAGGGGGTAGAGTGGGGGCAGAGATGGTGTAGGGGGTAGAGTGGGGGCAGAGATGGTGTAGGGGGGTAGAGTGGGGGCAGAGATGGTGTAGGGGGGTAGAGTGGGGGCAGAGATGGTGTAGGGGGTAGAGTGGGGGCAGAGATGGTGTAGGGGGTAGAGTGGGGGCAGAGATGGTGTAGGGGTAGAGTGGGGGCACAGATGGTGTAGGGGGTAGAGTGGGGGCAGAGATGGTGTAGGGGGTAGAGTGGGGGCAGAGATGGTGTAGGGGGTAGAGTGGGGGCAGAGATGGTGTAGGGGGTAGAGTGGGGCAGAAGGTGATGTGACTGGAGGAGTGGGGGCAGAAGGTGATGTGACTGGAGGAGTGGGGGCAGAGATGGTGTAGGGGGGAGAGTGGGGGCAGAAGGTTATGTGACTGGAGGAGTGGGGGCAGAAGGTGATGTGACTGGAGGAGTGGGGGCAGAAGGTGATGTGACTGGAGGAGTGGGGGCAGAAGGTGATGTGACTGGAGGAGTGGGGGCAGAAGGTGATGTGACTGGAGGAGTGGGGGCAGAAGGTGATGTGACTGGAGGAGTGGTGGCAGAAGGTGATGTGACTGGAGAAGTGGGGGCAGAAGGTGATGTGACTGGAGGAGTGGGGGCAGAAGGTGATGTGACTGGAGGAGTGGGGGCAGAAGGTGATGTGACTGGAGGGGTGGGGGCAGAAGGTGATGTGATTGGAGGAGTGGGGGCAGAAGGTGATGTGACTGGAGGGGTGGGGGCAGAAGGTGATGTGATTGGAGGAGTGGGGGCAGAAGGTGATGTGACTGGAGGAGTGGGGGCAGAAGGTGATGTGACTGGAGGAGTGGGGGCAGAAGGTGATGTGATTGGAGGAGTGGGTAGCTCTCAGAGTATGGATATTTATTTCTGGGTGTTTTGTTTTTTAATTGCCTGCCTCCTTCTACATCTCTGCCTCTTCAGAGGGCTCTATCTCTGTCAGTCAGTCAGGGTACAGCACGTCTCAGCCTGTCAGTCAGTCAGGGTACAGCACCATCTCAGCCTGTCAGTCAGTCAGGGTACAGCACCTGCTCAGCCTGTCAGTCAGTCAGGGTACAGCACCATCTCAGCCTGTCAGTCAGTCAGGGTACAGCACCGTCTCAGCCTGTCAGTCAGTCAGGGTACAGCACCATCTCAGCCTGTCAGTCAGTCAGGGTACAGCACCATCTCAGCCTGTCAGTCAGTCAGGGTACAGCACCATCCCAGCCTGTCAGGGAACAGCACCATCTCAGCCTGTCAGTCAGTCAGGGTACAGCACCATCCCAGCCTGTCAGTCAGGGTACAGCACCATCTCAGCCTGTCAGTCAGTCAGGGTACAGCACCATCTCAGCCTGTCAGTCAGTCAGTCAGTCAGGGTATAGCACCATCTCAGCCTGTCAGTCAGTCAGGGTACAGCACCATCCCAGTCAGTCAGTCTGTCAGGGTACAGCACCATCCCAGTCAGTCAGGGTACAGCACCATCCCAGTCTATCAATCAGTCAGGGTACAGCACCATCCCAGCCTGTCAGGGTACAGCACCATCCCAGCCTGTCAGTCAGATGGATGGATGGATGGATGGATGAAGGGGATTTAGAGGTATAGGTCTTTCTGTACTGACATCCACCCAAGCTGTGTTCAGAGCACCGAGGCACACTCCCTTTAAACCCCCCCCCCCCCCACACACACACACACACACACACACACACACACACACACACACACACACACACACACACACACACACACACACACACACACACACACACACACACACACACTCCTGAGCTGGGCGTGTCTCTATAGTGAAAAGCTCCATAATTGGAGACTTCCTCTTGGGGACGGTTTCTCTACGCATCACTCTGTAATCCACAGGAAATAATCTGGAACATAAATTACACTATCCTGCTCTACTTTTCTCTCTGCTCATTCACCATCTCTCTCTACCTCTCTCATTCACTCTTTCGTTCTCTCTGCAATTCACTCAGTCCCCCCCTTACGCTATAATTTTCCCTCTCTCTCTGTGATTCCCTCAGTCCCCACCCCCCTTACCCTATAATTCTCCCTCTCTCTCTGTGATTCACTCAGTCCCCCCCCTTACCCTATAATTCTCCCTCTCTCTCTCCAATTCACTCAGTCCCCACCCCCCTTACGCTATAATTCTCCCTCTCTCTCTCTGATTCACTCAGTCCCCCCCCCCTTACGTTATAATTCTCCCTCTCTCTCTCCAATTCACTCAGTCCCCCCCCCCTTACACTATAATTCTCCCTCTCTCTCTCTGATTCACTAAGTCCCCCCCCCCTTACGCTATAATTCTCCCTCTCTCTCTCCAATTCACTCAGTCCCCCCCCCCCTTTACGCTATAATTCTCCCTCTCTCTCTCTCTGATTCACTCAGACCTTCACTTTCTCTCTCTGCAGTCCTGCACGTATGCAGGGATTATCGCCCCCTCTCACCCACAGCAGGACTGGCCCTGAGCAGAGAGATATGAGAAGGGGGGTGTGAGATGGAGGAGAGGACTGTAGTGTATATGATGTGTGTAGCCCGTTGGGTTAGGGTTTATCTGTCTGTCCTAATGTAGAGATCATCTATCAGAGAGGTGGTGGTGGGCCGTAATCCCAGCGTGACATCGCAGGGAACACTTCCTGCCTTCCTCTCCGAAGAGACAGAGCGGTTAAACACGCTCTGATCAGAGAGGTGGTGGTGGGCCGTAATCCAAGCGTGACATCGCAGGGAACACTTCCTGCCTTCCTCTCCGAAGAGACAGAGCGGTTAAACACGCTCTGATCAGAGAGGTGGTGGTGGGCCGTAATCCAAGCGTGACATCGCAGGGAACACTTCCTGCCTTCCACTCCAAAGAGTAGCCTGGGTTCTAGTTTTACACTGACAGCAATTGAGTTAGAGCACAAACAGGTCAGGGACCGGGCTATCCTCGTTCTGTTTCAGACCTGGGACCAGGCTATCCTTGTTCTGTTTCAGACCTCGGACCAGGCTATCCTTGTTCTGTTTCAGACCTGGGACCAGGCTATCCTTGTTCTGTTTCAGCCCTGGGACCAGGTTATCCTCGTTCTGTTTCAGACCTGGGACCAGGCTATCCTCGTTCTGTTTCAGACCTGTGACCGGGCTATCCTCGTTCTGTTTCAGACCTGGGACCAGGCTATCCTCGTTCTGTTTCAGAACTGGGACCAGACTATCCTCGTTCTGTTTCAGACCTGGGACCGGGCTATCCTTGTTCTGTTTCAGACCTGGGACCAGGCTATCCTCGTTCTGTTTCAGACCTGGGACCGGGCTATCCTCGTTCTGTTTCAGAACTGGGACCAGGCTATCCTCGTTCTGTTTCAGACCTGGGACCGGGCTATCCTTGTTCTGTTTCAGAACTGGGACCAGGCTATCTTCGTTCTGTTTCAGAACTGGGACCAGGCTATCCTCGTTCTGTTTCAGACCTGGGACCAGGCTATCCTCGTTCTGTTTCAGACCTGGGACCAGGCTATCCTCGTTCTGTTTCAGACCTGGGACCAGGCTATCCTCGTTCTGTTTCAGACCTGTGACCAGGCTATCCTCGTTCTGTTTCAGAACTGGGACCAGGCTATCCTCGTTCTGTTTCAGACCTGGGACCAGGCTATCCTCGTTCTGTTTCAGACCTGGGACCAGGCTATCCTCGTTCTGTTTCAGACCTGGGACCAGGCTATCCTCGTTCTGTTTCAGACCTGGGACCAGGCTATCCTCGTTCTGTTTCAGACCTGGGACCAGGCTATCCTCGTTCTGTTTCAGAACTGGGACCAGGCTATCCTCGTTCTGTTTCAGACCTGGGACCAGGCTATCCTCGTTCTGTTTCTCACGTCAGTTTGTTGTTTTCCTTCCAGTCCTGATTTAGACTGTCCTAAATGGTCCTCTATTGACCAGAGGCTGTGCACTATGAAGGGAATAAGGTGCCATTTGGGATGCAGGCCTACCTGACTGTATCATCCTTATCTGATGTAGTAGCTACATAGCTTGCTAGTGGAAAATTTATTTTCATGGGAACGACAGAGCTGATGGAGAAAACAGGGCTGATGTGGTTCATTATGGTCACAGAATGTAGAAACGAGGGGGAGAAGAGAGCGAACCAGAGAGAAGCTTGGACGAGGTTCAACTATGTGTGTGTGATTACTCAACTGAAACAAAGACATCTGGCCCTGAGCCAATACAGCTGTCAAACAACCGAACCAATCAGACGAGGAGCCCTAGGATCCCTGCCTTGATATGAACTGTTCAGATCGTTTCCAGGTTTTTCTTCTTCTCTCCCAAAGAAGCATTTTGTGTTTTTATGAAAACAGTTTGTTTTGTTCACAATGAAGTGTTAATTGAATCCAAGCGTGGCTTCTGTGACTCTCTCTCCGTGCAACAGCAAGATTATCTCTGTCTAACGCTGGAAACAGTTTTAATAGAACATAATGAATTCCTGGGTTTGGCTTCAACAACTAGTCTAGAAACCCCCAGCCCCTCTCCCTGCCTCTAATATATACTATGGTCTGTAGAAACCCCCAGCCCCTCTCCCTGCCTCTAATATATACTATAGTCTGTAGAAACCCCCAGGCCCTCTCCCTGGCTCTAATAGATACTATAGTCTGTAGAAACCCTCAGGCCCTCTCCCTGCCTCTAATATATACTATAGTCTGTAGAAACCCCGAGGCCCTCTCCCTGCCTTTAATATATACTATAGTCTGTAGAAACCCTCAGGCCCTCTCCCTGTCTCTAATATATACTATAGTCTGTAGAAACCCCCAGGCCCTCTCCCTGGCTCTAATATATACTATAGTCTGTAGAAACCCCCAGGCCCTCTCCCTGGCTCTAATATATACTACAGTCTGTAGAATCCCCCAGCCCATCTCCCTGGCTCTTACTAGACACTACAGTCTGTAGAAACCCCCAGCCCCTCTCCCTCCCTGCCTCTAATACATACTATAGTCTGTAGAAACCATCAGGCCCTCTCCCTGGCTCTTACTAGACCCTACAGTCTGTAGAAACCCCCAGCCCCTCTCCGTCCCTTACTAGACACTACAGTCTGTAGAAACCCCCAGCCCCTCTCCCTCCCTGCCTCTAATAGATACTACAGTCTGTAGAAACCCCCAGCCCCTCTCCCTGTCTCTAATAGATACTACAGTCTGTAGAAACCCTCAGCCCCTCTCCCTGCCTAAAATATATACTACAGTCTGCAGAAACCCTCAGCCCCTCTCCCTGCCTAAAATATATACTACAGTCTGCAGAAACCCTCAGCCCCTCTCCCTGCCTAAAATATATACTACAGTCTGTAGAAACCCTCAGCCCCTCTCCCTGTCTCTAATAGACACTACAGTCTGCAGAAACCCTCAGCCCCTCTCCCTGCCTAAAATATATACTACAGTCTGTAGAAACCCTCAGCCCCTCTCCCTGTCTCTAATAGACACTACAGTCTGTAGAAACCCCCAGCCCCTCTCCCTGTCCCTTACTCGACACTACAGTCTGCAGAAACCATCAGCCCCTCTCCCTCGCTGCCTCCTACTAGACACTAGTCTATAGACCCAACCTCAGCCCCTCTCCCTGTCTCCTTCTATACACTAGTCTATAGACCCAACCTCAGTCCCTCTCCCTGTCTCCTTCTAGACACTAGTCTATAGACCCAACCTCAGTCCCTCTCCCTGTCTCCTTCTAGACACTAGTCTATAGACCCAACCTCAGTCCCTCTCCCTGTCTCTAATAGATACTACAGTCTGTAGAAACCCCCAGCCCCTCTCCCTGTCTCCTTCTAGACCCTACAGTCTGTAGAAACCCCAAGCCCCTCTCCGTCCCTTACTAGACACTACAGTCTGTAGAAACCCCCAGACCCTCTCCCTGTCTCTAATAGATACTACAGTCTGTAGAAACCCTCAGCCCCTCTCCCTGTCCCTTACTAGACACTACAGTCTGCAGAAACCCTCAGCCCCTCTCCCTGTCTCCTTCTAGACACTACAGTCTATAGGCCCAACCTCAGCCCCTCTCCCTGTCCCTTACTAGACACTAGTCTATAGACCCAACCTCAGTCCCTCTCCCTGTCTCCTTCTAGACACTAGTCTATAGACCCAACCTCAGTCCCTCTCCCTGTCTCCTTCTAGACACTAGTCTATAGACACAACCTCCGTCCCTCTCCCTGTCCCTTACTAGACACTACAGTCTGTAGAAACCCTCAGCCCCTCTCCCTGTCTCTAATAGATACTACAGTCTGTAGAAACCCTCAGCCCCTCTCCCTGTCCCTTACTAGACACTACAGTCTATAGGCCCAACCTCAGCCCCTCTCCCTGTCTCTAATAGACACTACAGTCTGTAGAAACCCCCAGACCCTCTCCCTGTCTCTAATAGATACTACAGTCTGTAGAAACCCCCAGCCCCTCTCCGTCCCTTACTAGACACTACAGTCTGTAGAAACCCTCAGCCCCTCTCCCTGTTTCTTATAGATACTACAGTCATGTTGAAACCCTCAGCCCCTCTCCCTGTCTCTAATAGATACTACAGTCTGTAGAAACCCTCAGCCCCTCTCCCTATCCCTTACTAGACACTAGTCTATAGACCCAACCTCAGCCCATCTCCCTGTCTCTAATAGATACTACAGTCTGTAGAAACCCCCAGCCCCTCTCCCTATCCCTTACTAGACACTACAGTCTGCAGAAACCCTCAGCCCCTCTCCCTCCCTGCCTCCTACTAGACACTAGTCTATAGACCCAACCTCAGCCCCTCTCCCTGTCTCCTTGTAGACATTAGTCTATAGACCCAACCTCACTCCCTCTCCCTGTCTCCTACTAGACACTAGTCTATAGACCCAACCTCAGCCCCTCTCCCTGTCTCCTTCTAGATACTAGTCTATAGACCCAACCTCACTCCCTCTCCCTGTCTCCTTCTAGACACTAGTCTATAGACCCAACCTCAGTCCCTCTCCCTGTCTCCTTCTAGACACTAGTCTATAGACCCAACCTCAGCCCCTCTCCCTGTCTCCTTCTAGATACTAGTCTATAGACCCAACCTCACTCCCTCTCCCTGTCTCCTTCTAGACACTAGTCTATAGACCCAACCTCAGTCCCTCTCCCTGTCCCTTACTAGACACTAGTCTATAGACCCAACCTCACTCCCTCTCCCTGTCTCCTTCTAGACACTAGTCTATAGACCCAACCTCAGTCCCTCTCCCTGTCTCCTAGACACTAATGTCTCTAAACCCAACTAGGGTTTAATATTTTCCAGAGAATCTACCAATTGCAAGTTATTTTGGGATTTCCCTGTTCAAACCTGAAGCGCTATTTAAAAGCATATAATACAGGGAAAAATAATCAGACATGATTATATCAAATGGAGAAATATACTCATTAATCTAATGGTTGCATGTTGCATTTATTACAATGTAATACAGTTCTCCCATAGTGACCATACTATTCTGTTGGTGTAGTCTGGTTTAACAGGCCTATGGAGCCCTGCTGTCCCACTGGGGAAACATGATTACAGTCTAGTGAAATTCACTGTCGATTTAGCCTTTAACCTTTGACTACAAGATGCAGCCTGGTCCTTTTCTCTCCTCTTGTACCTGGCTACTGGGGGAATATGGGAAGTTCATCATGAAAAACAGATTGTTTCTGAGTACCTATAGTGAATTGTATGTAGGCCATATCTAATTGTAGCAGACTGGTTCTCAAGACCCAGCCAAACAAATGTATAATAGCATTTTACACACACATTTAGGCTATAGGCTATGTAAAATAATCTGGTAGGCCTAACCTTGCAAACAAAAGAACAAACAAGTCATTTTTATAGACTATAGGCCACACCTGTTTAACTTTCATTTTTCCTGCATTGACTCATAAAAAGCACAATGCTTCAGCGCTTCCCGGACTCTGATCTTCCTCACAAATTGGCCACTTTTGACCTCCCACTGAGGGGGCCTGAACTCAGGCAGTTTCTGATTTTCCTCACAAATTGGCCACTGTCAGTCTCTTACGAAGGGGGCCTGAACTCAGGCAGTTTCTGATCTTCCTCACAAATTGGCCACTGTCGGTCTCTTACGAAGGGGGCCTGGATTGTGGCGAGAACCTCAAACAGGGGCTGCGGATATTTTGGTCTAATTGTTGCTTCAGGCTGAATTTTGAAGGTTGAGGGTTGGCGACCACCACAGACGAGGTCCCACTTCTTGCTTGTTTCATCACACTATGATCAATGATCAGCTAGGGGAAAAATCTGATTTCCAACATTGATGCCATATTTATAATTAAATTAAATATATGCAAAGAATTTCCCCACCAACATGTTTCTGAGCCAATGCATCACACAACCAATAAACAAAGCATGATGTCTACTGGAGCTTTAATATCATGGTTTGTATTTGTACCTTGTAGGCCCATCGAAGGCTTGGCAATCTCCAACAACAGACAAAAGGCTGTGATGACAGTCTGTAGGGAAAAGGCTGTGATGACAGTCTGTAGGTAAAAGGCTGTGATGACAGTCTGTAGGTAAAAGGCTGTGATGACAGTCTGCAGGTAAAAGGCTGTGATGACAGTCTGCAGGTAAAAGGCTGTGATGACAGTCTGCAGGTAAAAGGCTGTGATGACAGTCTGCAGGTAAAAGGCTGTGATGACAGTCTGCAGATAAAAGGCTGTGATGACATGATGACAGTCTGCAGGTAAAAGGCTGTGATGACATGATGACAGTCTGCAGGTAAAAGGCTGTGATGACATGATGACAGTCTGTAGATAAAAGGCTGTGATGACAGTCTGCAGCTAAAAGGCTGTGATGACAGTCTGCAGGTAAAAGGCTGTGATGACAGTCTGCAGGTAAAAGGCTGTGATGACAGTCTGCAGATAAAAGGCTGTGATGACAGTCTGCAGGTAAAAGGCTGTGATGACAGTCTGCAGGTAAAAGGCTGTGATGACATGATGACAGTCTACAGGTAAAAGGCTGTGATGACAGTCTGCAGCTAAAAGGCTGTGATGACAGTCTGCAGGTAAAAGGCTGTGATGACAGTCTGCAGGTAAAAGGATGTGATGACATGATGACAGTCTAAAGGTAAAAGGCTGTGATGACAGTCTGCAGGTAAAAGGCTGTGATGACAGTCTGCAGGTAAAAGGCTGTGATGACAGTCTACAGGTAAAGGCTGTGATGACAGTCTGCAGATAAAAGGCTGTGATGACAGTCTGCAGGTAAAAGGCTGTGATGACAGTCTGCAGGTAAAAGGCTGTGATGACAGTCTGCAGGTAAAAGGCTGTGATGACAGTCTGCAGGTAAAAGGCTGTGATGACATGATGACAGTCTACAGGTAAAAGGCTGTGATGACATGATGACAGTCTGCAGGTAAAAGGCTGTGATGACAGTCTGTAGGTAAAAGGCTGTGATGACAGTCTGCAGGTAAAAGGCTGTGATGACAGTCTACAGGTAAAAGGCTGTGATGACAGTCTGTAGATAAAAGTCTGTGATGACAGTCTGCAGGTAAAAGGCTGTGATGACAGTCTACAGGTAAAAAGCTGTGATGACAGTCTATAGCTAAAAGGCTGTGATGACAGTCTGCAGGTAAAAGGCTGTGATGACATGATGACAGTCTACAGGTAAAAGGCTGTGATGACAGTCTGCAGGTAAAAGGCTGTGATGACAGTCTGCAGGTAAAAGGCTGTGATGACAGTCTGTAGGTAAAAGGCTGTGATGACAGTCTGCAGGTAAAAGGCTGTGATGACATGATGACAGTCTACAGCTAAAAGGCTGTGATGACAGTCTGCAGGTAAAAGGCTGTGATGACATGATGACAGTCTACAGATAAAAGGCTGTGATGACAGTCTGCAGGTAAAAGGCTGTGATGACAGTCTGCAGGCAAAAGGCTGTGATGACATGATGACAGTCTGCAGGCAAAAGGCTGTGATGACAGTCTGTAGGTAAAAGGCTGTGATGACATGATGACAGTCTGCAGGTAAAAGGCTGTGATGACATGATGACAGTCTGTAGGTAAAAGGCTGTGATGACAGTCTGCAGGTAAAAGGCTGTGATGACATGATGACAGTCTGCAGGTAAAGGCTGTGATGACATGATGACAGTCTGTAGATAAAAGGCTGTGATGACAGTCTGCAGCTAAAAGGCTGTGATGACAGTCTGTAGATAAAAGGCTGTGATGACAGTCTGCAGGTAAAAGGCTGTGATGACAGTCTGCAGGTAAAAGGCTGTGATGACAGTCTGCAGGTAAAAGGCTGTGATGACATGATGACAGTCTGCAGGTAAAATACACGTGGTTAGTAGATGTTATTGGTCACATACACATGGTTTGTAGATGTTATTGGTCTCATACATGTGGTTAGTAGATGTTATTGGTCTCATACACGTGTTTAGTAGATGTTATTAGTCTCATACACGTGTTTAGTAGATGTTATTGGTCTCATACACGTGTTTAGTAGATGTTATTGGTCTCATACACGTGTTTAGTAGATGTTATAGGTCTCATACACATGGTTAGTAGATGTTATTGGTCACATACACGTGGTTAGTAGATGTTATTGGTCTCATACACGTGTTTAGTAGATGTTATTGGTCACATACACGTGTTTAGTAGATGTTATTGGTCACATACACATGGTTAGTAGATGTTATTGGTCTCATACACGTGTTTAGTAGATGTTATTGGTCACATACACGTGTTTAGTAGATGTTATTGGTCACATACACATGGTTAGTAGATGTTATTGGTCTCATACACGTGTTTAGTAGATGTTATTGGTCTCATACACGTGTTTAGTATATGTTATTGGTCACATACACATGTTTAGTAGATGGCATTGAGCCTCTGGTCCAAATGGAATGAAACATTCAAATCACAGGGCCATTATTCAAATTACATTTTAACTGCCTCCTGAAGTAGAATTGTATACTCACTTGAAAACAACATTCATTGTATTGTAGTGTAGACTAGACTAGGGAGGGAGAACTGTGTTGTAGTGTAGACTAGTCTAGGTAGGGAGAACTGTATTGTAGTGTAGACTAGTCTAGGTAGGGAGAACTGTATTGTAGTGTAGACTAGTCTAGGTAGGGAGAACTGTATTGTAGTGTAGACTAGTCTAGGTAGGGAGAACTGTATTGTAGTGTAGACTAGTCTAGGGAGGGAGAACTGTATTGTAGTGTAGACTAGTCTAGGTAGGAGAACTGTATTGTAGTGTAGACGAGTCTAGGGAGGGAGAACTGTTTTGTAGGGTTGTAGACTAGTCTAGGTAGGGAGAACTGTATTGTAGTGTAGACTAGTCTAGGTAGGGAGAACTGTATTGTAGTGTAGACTAGTCTAGGTAGGAGAACTGTATTGTAGTGTAGACTAGTCTAGGGAGGGAGAACTGTATTGTAGTGTAGACTAGTCTAGGGAGGGAGAGCTGTATTGTAGTGTAGACTAGTCTAGGGAGGGAGAACTGTATTGTAGTGTAGACTAGTCTAGGTAGGGAGAACTGTATTGTAGTGTAGACTAGTCTAGGGAGGGAGAACTGTATTGTAGTGTAGACTAGTCTAGGGAGGGAGAACTGTATTGTAGTGTAGACTAGTCTAGGTAGGGAGAACTGTATTGTAGTGTAGACTAGTCTAGGTAGGGAGAACTGTTTTGTAGGGTTGTAGACTAGTCTAGGTAGGATAACTGTATTGTAGTGTAGACTGGTCTAGGTAGGAGAGCTGTATTGTAGTGTTGTAGGATAGTCTAGGTAGGAGAGCTGTATTGTAGTGTTGTAGGATAGTCTAGGTAGGAGAACTGTATTGTAGTGTTGTAGACTAGTCTAGGTAGGGAGAGCTGTATTGTAGTGTAGACTAGTCTAGGTAGGGAGAACTGTATTGTAGTGTAGACTAGTCTAGGTAGGGAGAACTGTATTGTAGTGTAGACTAGTCTAGGTAGGAGAGCTGTATTGTAGTGTTGTAGGATAGTCTAGGTAGGAGAACTGTATTGTAGTGTATTCTAGTCTAGGTAGGGAGAGCTGTATTGTAGTGTAGACTAGTCTAGGTAGGGAGAACTGTATTGTAGTGTAGACTAGTCTAGGTAGGAGAACTGTATTGTAGTGTAGACTAGTCTAGGTAGGGAGAGCTGTATTGTAGTGTAGACTAGTCTAGGTAGGGAGAGCTGTATTGTAGTGTAGACTAGTCTAGGTAAGGAGAACTGTATTGTAGTGTAGACTAGTCTAGGTAGGAGAACTGTATTGTAGTGTAGACTAGTCTAGGGAGGGAGAACTGTATTGTAGTGTAGACTAGTCTAGGTAGGGAGAGCTGTATTGTAGTGTAGACTAGTCTAGGTAAGGAGAACTGTATTGTAGTGTAGACTAGTCTAGGTAGGAGAACTGTATTGTAGTGTAGACTAGTCTAGGTAGGATAACTGTATTGTAGTGTAGACTAGTGTAGGTAGGAGAACTGTATTGTAGTGTAGACTAGTCTAGGTAGGAGAACTGTATTGTAGTGTAGACTAGTCTAGGTAGGGAGAACTGTATTGTAGTGTAGACTGGTCTAGGTAGGGAGAACTGTATTGTAGTGTAGACTAGTCTAGGTAGGGAGAGCTGTATTGTAGTGTAGACTAGTCTAGGTAGGGAGAGCTGTATTGAAGTGTTGTAGACTAGTCTAGGTAGGGAGAGCTGTATTGTAGTGTAGACTAGTCTAGGTAGGGAGAGCTGTATTGTAGTGTAGACTAGTCTAGGTAGGGAGAGCTGTATTGTAGTGTAGACTAGTCTAGGTAGGATAACTGTATTGTAGTGTAGACTAGTCTAGGGAGGGAGAGCTGTATTGTAGTGTAGACTAGTGTAGGTAGGAGAACTGTATTGTAGTGTAGACTAGTCTAGGTAGGGAGAGCTGTATTGTAGTGTAGACTAGTCTAGGTAAGGAGAACTGTATTGTAGTGTAGATTAGTCTAGGTAGGGAGAACTGTATTGTAGTGTAGACTAGTCTAGGTAGGGAGAGCTGTATTGTAGTGTAGACTAGTCTAGGTAGGGAGAGCTGTATTGTAGTGTAGACTATTCTAGGTAGGGAGAGCTGTATTGTAGTGTAGACTAGTCTAGGTAGGAGAACTGTATTGTAGTGTAGACTAGTCTAGGTAGGAGAACTGTATTGTAGTGTAGACTAGTCTAGGTAGGATAACTGTATTGTAGTGTAGACTAGTCTAGGTAGGATAACTGTGTTGTAGTGTAGACTAGTCTAGGTAGGATAACTGTGTTGTAGTGTTGTAGACTATTCTAGGTAGGGATAACTGTATTGTAGTGTAGACTAGTCTAGGTAGGAGAACTGTATTGTAGTGTAGACTAGTCTAGGTAGGATAACTGTATTGTAGTGTTGTAGACTATTCTAGGTAGGGAGAGCTGTATTGTAGTGTTGTAGACTAGTCTAGGTAGGGAGAGCTGTATTGTAGTGTAGACTAGTCTAGGTAGGGAGAGCTGTATTGTAGTGTAGACTAGTCTAGGTAGGGAGAGCTGTATTACTAGTCTAGGTAGGGAGAGCTGTATTGTAGTGTTGTAGACTAGTCTAGGTAGGGAGAGCTGTATTGTAGTGCTGTAGACTAGTGTATGTAGGGAGAACTGTATTGTAGGGTTGTAGACTAGTCTAGGTAGGATAACTGTATTGTAGTGTAGACTAGTCTAGGTAGGAGAGCTGTATTGTAGTGTTGTAGACTAGTCTAGGTAGGGAGAGCTGTATTGTAGTGTTGTAGACTAGTCTAGGTAGGGAGAGCTGTATTACTAGTCTAGGTAGGGAGAACTGTATTGTAGTGTAGACTAGTCTAGGTAGGAGAGCTGTATTGTAGTGTAGACTAGTCTAGGTAGGAGAGCTGTATTGTAGTGTAGACTAGTCTAGGTAGGAGAGCTGTATTGTAGTGTAGACTAGTCTAGGTAGGAGAACTGTATTGTAGTGTAGACTAGTCTAGGTAGGAGAACTGTATTGTAGTGTAGACTAGTCTAGGTAGGGAGAACTGTATTGTAGTGTAGACTGGTCTAGGTAGGGAGAGCTGTATTGTAGTGTAGACTAGTCTAGGTAGGGAGAGCTGTATTGTAGTGTAGACTAGTCTAGGTAGGGAGATCTGTATTGTAGTGTTGTAGACTAGTCTAGGTAGGGAGAGCTGTATTGTAGTGTAGACTAGTCTAGGTAGGGAGAGCTGTATTGTAGTGTAGACTAGTCTAGGTAGGGAGAGCTGTATTGTAGTGTAGACTAGTCTAGGTAGGGAGAGCTGTATTGTAGTGTAGACTAGTCTAGGTAAGGAGAACTGTATTGTAGTGTAGATTAGTCTAGGTAGGGAGAACTGTATTGTAGTGTAGACTAGTCTGGGTAGGGAGAGCTGTATTGTAGTGTAGACTAGTCTAGGTAGGGAGAGCTGTATTGTAGTGTAGACTATTCTAGGTAGGGAGAGCTGTATTGTAGTGTAGACTAGTCTAGGTAGGAGAACTGTATTGTAGTGTAGACTAGTCTAGGTAGGAGAACTGTATTGTAGTGTAGACTAGTCTAGGTAGGATAACTGTATTGTAGTGTTGTAGACTATTCTAGGTAGGGAGAACTGTATTGTAGTGTAGACTAGTCTAGGTAGGAGAACTGTATTGTAGTGTAGACTAGTCTAGGTAGGATAACTGTATTGTAGTGTTGTAGACTATTCTAGGTAGGGAGAGCTATATTGTAGTGTTGTAGACTAGTCTAGGTAGGGAGAGCTGTATTGTAGTGTAGACTAGTCTAGGTAGGGAGAGCTGTATTGTAGTGTAGACTAGTCTAGGTAGGGAGAGCTGTATTACTAGTCTAGGTAGGGAGAGCTGTATTGTAGTGTTGTAGACTAGTCTAGGTAGGGAGAGCTGTATTGTAGTGCTGTAGACTAGTGTATGTAGGGAGAACTGTATTGTAGGGTTGTAGACTAGTCTAGGTAGGAGAACTGTATTGTAGTGTAGACTAGTCTAGGTAGGAGAGCTGTATTGTAGTGTTGTAGACTAGTCTAGGTAGGGAGAGCTGTATTGTAGTGTTGTAGACTAGTCTAGGTAGGGAGAGCTGTATTACTAGTCTAGGTAGGGAGAACTGTATTGTAGTGTAGACTAGTCTAGGTAGGAGAGCTGTATTGTAGTGTAGACTAGTCTAGGTAGGAGAGCTGTATTGTAGTGTAGACTAGTCTAGGTAGGGAGAGCTGTATTGTAGTGTAGACTAGTCTAGGTAGGAGAGCTGTATTGTAGTGTAGACTAGTCTAGGTAGGGAGAGCTGTATTGTAGTGTAGACTAGTCTAGGTAGGGAGAGCTGTATTGTAGTGTAGACTAGTCTAGGTAGGGAGAGCTGTATTGTAGTGTAGACTAGTCTAGGTAGGAGACATGTGTCTCATGTCTTCACTGTTCTTTCATGGTGCCCCTTGACCTCTGCTGCCTATCAGCTTTTGCCATTGGTTCTTGTGGATTCATATTGAAAATTGATGCAGATTTGAATGCTTTTATGAGTGGTATGATTGGTGGATAGACAGACTGGTAGTCTATATTGTCACTTTGAATGGTGGATAGACAGACTGGTCGTCTATATTGTTACTATGAATGGTGGACAGAGGGCAGGATATACAGACTGGTAGACTATATTGTTTCTATTAATGGTGGATAGACAGACTGGTCGTTTATATTGTTTCTATTAATGGTGGATAGATAGACTGGTAGTCTATATTGTCACTATGAATGGTGTATAGACAGACTGGTAGACTATATTGTCTTATGGTCTTGCCATATATTTTCAAGCAGATGTAAGTAAAATTGTAACTCATGGTCTTCTTTGTAAACAACCCCAGTGTAGATTTGGCCTTGTGTTTCAGGTTATTGTCCTGCTGAAAGGTGCATTTTTCTCCCAGTGTCTGGTGGACTGAACCAAGTTTCCTCTAGGATTTTTCATGTGCTTAGTTTAATTCCGTTTTGTTTTTATCCTGAAAAACTCCCCAGTCCTTAACGATTACAAGCATACCCATAACATGATGCAGCCACCACTTTCCTTGAAAATATGGAGAGTGGTACTCAGTAAGGTGTTGTATTGGATTTACCCCAAAGACAACAGTTTGTATTCAGAACAAAAAATGTATTGCTTTGCCACATTTTTTGCAGTAGTGCTTTAGTGCCTTGTTGCAAACAAGAGAGAGAGAATGACTGCCGTTAGTGTCTATTGTGTCAGTGTCCATCCTGGTTCAGACAAAGAGTAGTTAGTGTCTGTAGGGTCTTTAGGGTCTGTAGCTGTGTTTAATGTCTGTTGTTTCTCCTGGCCCAGACAGAGACTGCCGTTAGTGTCTATTGTGTCAGTGTCCATCCTGGCCCAGACAGAGACTGTCGTTAGTGTCTGTAGGGTCTGTTGTTTCTCCTGGACAAGACAGAGAGGCTGTCATTAGTGTCTGTAGGGTCTGTTGTTTCTCCTGGACCAGACAGAGAGGCTGTCATTAGTGTCTGTAGGGTCTGTTGTTTCTCCTGGTCCAGACAGAGAGGCTGTCGTTAGTGTCTGTAGGGTCTGTTGTTTCTCCTGGACCAGACAGAGAGGCTGTCATTAGTGTCTGTAGGGTCTGTTGTTTCTCCTGGACCAGACAGAGAGGCTGTCATTAGTGTCTGTAGGGTCTGTTGTTTCTCCTGGTCCAGACAGAGAGGCTGTCGTTAGTGTCTGTAGGGTCTGTTGTTTCTCCTGGTCCAGACAGAGAGGATGTCGTTAGTGTCTGTAGGGTCTGTTGTTTCTCCTGGACCAGACAGAGAGGCTGTCATTAGTGTCTGTAGGGTCTGTTGTTTCTCCTGGTCCAGACAGAGAGGCTGTCATTAGTGTCTGTAGGGTCTGTTGTTTCTCCTGGCCCAGACAGAGAGGCTGTCGTTACTGTCTGTAGGGTCTGATGTTTCTCCTGGTCCAGACAGAGAGGCTGTAGTGTTAATTGGGTCCATGTGGTCTGTTAGGGTTAGGGTTGTTTCTCCTGGTCCAGACAGAGAGGCTGTAGTGTTAATTGGGTCAATGTGGTCTGTTAGGGTTAGGGTTGTTTCTCCTGGTCCAGACAGAGAGGCTGTTGTTAGTGTCTGTAGGGTCTGTTGTTTCTCCTGGACCAGACAGAGAGGCTGTTGTTAGTGTCTGTAGGGTCTGTTGTTTCTCCTGGTCCAGACAGAGAGGCTGTCATTAGTGTCTGTAGGGTCTGTTGTTTCTCCTGGCCCAGACAGAGAGGCTGTCGTTACTGTCTGTAGGGTCTGTTGTTTCTCCTGGTCCAGACAGAGAGGCTGTAGTGTTAATTGGGTCCATGTGGTCTGTTAGGGTTAGGGTTGTTTCTCCTGGACCAGACAGAGAGGCTGTAGTGTTAATTGGGTCCATGTGGTCTGTTAGGGTTAGGGTTGTTTCTCCTGGACCAGACAGAGAGGCTGTAGTGTTAATTGGGTCCATGTGGTCTGTTAGGGTTAGGGTTGTTTCTCCTGGTCCAGACAGAGAGGCTGTAGTGTTAATTGGGTCCATGTGGTCTGTTAGGGTTAGGGTTGTTTATCCTGGACCAGACAGAGAGGCTGTAGTGTTAATTGGGTCCATGTGGTCTGTTAGGGTTAGGGTTGTTTCTCCTGGTCCAGACAGAGAGGCTGTAGTGTTAATTGGGTCCATGTGGTCTGTTAGGGTTAGGGTTGTTTCTCCTGGACCAGACAGAGAGGCTGTAGTGTTAATTGGGTCCATGTGGTCTGTTAGGGTTAGGGTTGTTTCTCCTGGTCCAGACAGAGAGGCTGTAGTGTTAATTGGGTCCATGTGGTCTGTTAAGGTTAGGGTTGTTTCTCCTGGACCAGACAGAGAGGCTGTCATTAGTGTCTGTAGGGTCTGTTGTTTCTCCTGGACCAGACAGAGAGGCTGTAGTGTTAATTGGGTCCATGTGGTCTGTTAGGGTTAGGGTTAGGGTTGTTTCTCCTGGTCCAGACAGAGAGGCTGTTGTGTTAATTGGGTCCATGTGGTCTGTTAGGGTTAGGGTTGTTTCTCCTGGTCCAGACAGAGAGGCTGTAGTGTTAATTGGGTCCATGTGGTCTGTTAGGGTTAGGGTTGTTTCTCCTGGACCAGACAGAGAGGCTGTAGTGTTAATTGGGTCCATGTGGTCTGTTAGGGTTAGGGTTGTTTCTCCTGGACCAGACAGAGAGGCTGTAGTGTTAATTGGGTCCATGTGGTCTGTTAAGGTTAGGGTTGTTTCTCCTGGACCAGACAGAGAGGCTGTCATTAGTGTCTGTAGGGTATGTTGTTTTTCCTGGACCAGACAGAGAGGCTGTAGTGTTAATTGGGTCCATGTGGTCTGTTAGGGTTAGGGTTGTTTCTCCTGGTCAGACAGCTGTAGTGTTAATTGGGTCCATGTGGTCTGTTAGGGTTGTTTCTCCAGGACCAGACAGAGAGGCTGTAGTGTTAATTGGGTCCATTTGGTCTGTTAAGGTTAGGGTTGTTTCTCCTGGCCCAGACAGAGAGGCTGTTGTTAGTGTCTGTAGGGTCTGTTGTTTCTCCTGGTCCAGACAAAGAGGCTGTTGTTAGTGTCTGTAGGGTCTGTTGTTTCTCCTGGTCCAGACAGAGAGGCTGTAGTGTTAATTGGGTCCATGTGGTCTGTTAGGGTTAGGGTTAGGGTTGTTTCTCCTGGACCAGACAGAGAGGCTGTAGTGTTAATTGGGTCCATGTGGTCTGTTAGGGTTAGGGTTGTTTCTCCTGGACCAGACAGAGAGGCTGTAGTGTTAATTGGGTCCATGTGGTCTGTTAAGGTCAGGGTTGTTTCTCCTTGTCCAGACAGAGAGGCTGTCATTAGTGTCTTTAGGGTCTGTTGTTTCTCCTGGTCCAGACAGAGAGGCTGTAGTGTTAATTGGGTCCATGTGGTCTGTTAGGGTTAGGGTTGTTTCTCCTGGTCCAGACAGAGAGGCTGTAGTGTTAATTGGGTCCATGTGGTCTGTTAGGGTTAGGGTTGTTTCTCCTGGTCCAGACAGAGAGGCTGTAGTGTTAATTAGGTCCATGTGGTCTGTTAGGGTTAGGGTTGTTTCTCTTGGACCAGACAGAGAGGCTGTAGTGTTAATTGGGTCCATGTGGTCTGTTAGGGTTAGGGTTGTTTCTCCTGGCCCAGACAGAGAGGCTGTCGTTACTGTCTGTAGGGTCTGTTGTTTCTCCTGGTCCAGACAGAGAGGCTGTAGTGTTAATTGGGTCCATGTGGTCTGTTAGGGTTAGGATTGTTTCTCCTGGTCCAGACAGAGAGGCTGTTGTGTTAATTGGGTCCATGTGGTCTGTTAGGGTTGGGGTTGTTTCTCCTGGTCCAGACAGAGAGGCTGTAGTGTTAATTGGGTCCATGTGGTCTGTTAGGGTTAGGGTTGTTTCTCCTGGTCCAGACAGAGAGGCTGTCATTAGTGTCTGTAGGGTCTGTTGTTTCTCCTGGACCAGACAGAGAGGCTGTAGTGTTAATTGGGTCCATGTGGTCTGTTAGGGTTAGGGTTGTTTCTCCTGGTCCAGACAGAGAGGCTGTCATTAGTGTCTGTAGGGTCTGTTGTTTCTCCTGGTCCAGACAGAGAGGCTGTCATTAGTGTCTGTAGGGTCTGTTGTTTCTCCTGGTCCAGACAGAGAGGCTGTAGTGTTAATTGGGTCCATGTGGTCTGTTAGGGTTAGGGTTGTTTCTCCTGGACCAGACAGAGAGGCTGTAGTGTTAATTGGGTCCATGTGGTCTTTTAGGGTTAGGGTTAGGGATGTTTCTCCTGGTCCAGACAGAGAGGCTGTAGTGTTAATTGGGTCCATGTGGTCTGTTAGGGTTAGGTTTGTTTCTCCTGGTCCAGACAGAGAGGCTGTAGTGTTAATTGGGTCCATGTGGTCTGTTAGGGTTAGGGTTGTTTCTCCTGGACCAGACAGAGAGGCTGTAGTGTTAATTGGGTCCATGTGGTCTGTTAGGGTTAGGGTTGTTTCTCCTGGTCCAGACAGAGAGGCTGTAGTGTTAATTGGGTCCATGTGGTCTGTTAGGGTTAGGGTTAACCCATGTGGTCTGTTATAAGAGCTGTGACCTCATCACTCTCGTCCCGCCAGCAGCCAGCCCCTGCTACAAATAGCATCCTATTCCCTATGGGCCCTGGTCAAAAGTAGTGCACTATATAGAGAATAGGTTCCCTTTTGGGACCAGCCCAATCCACATCCAGCCCCTATATAACAATTCTCCCATTGTCCACCAGCATCCCCTGATAGACTGGTGGTGGTACGCACACTGAGGAACACTGATGTAAAACACCACAAGACGCTCTGAGGAACACAGCAATGTATGGAGACAGTAATGTATGGAGACAGTAGTGTAGAACACAGCAATGTATGAAGACAGTAGTGTAGAACACAGTAATGTATGGAGACAGTAGTGTAGAACACAGTAATGTATGGAGACAGTAGAGTAGAACACAGTAATATATGGAGACAGTAGTGTAGAACACAGTAATGTATGGAGACAGTAATGTATGGAGACAGTAGAGTAGAACACAGTAATATATGGAGACAGTAGTGTAGAACACAGTAATGTATGGAGACAGTAATGTATGGAGACAGTAGTGTAGAACACAGCAATGTATGGAGACAGTAGTGTAGAACACAGCAATGTATGGAGACAGTAGTGTAGAACACAGTAATGTATGGAGACAGTAATGTATGGAGACAGTAGTGTAGAACACAGTAATATATGGAGACTGTAGTGTAGAACACAGTAATGTATGGAGACAGTAGTGTAGAACACAGCAATGTATGGAGACAGTAGTGTAGAACACAGTAATGTACAGAGACAGTCGTGTAGAACAAAGTAATGTATGGAGACAGTAGTGTAGAACACAGTAATGTACAGAAACAGTTTAGTAGAACACAGTAATGTATGGAGACAGTAGTGTAGAACACAGTAATGTACAGAGACAGTCGTGTAGAACAAAGTAATGTATGGAGACAGTAATGTATGGAGACAGTAGTGTAGAACACAGTAATGTACAGAAACAGTTGAGTAGAACACAGTAATGTACAGAAACAGTTGAGTAGAACACAGTAATGTACAGAAACTGTTGAGTAGAACACAGTAATGTACAGAAACTGTTGAGTAGAACACAGTAATGTACAGAAACTGTTGAGTAGAACACAGTAATGTACAGAAACAGTTGAGTAGAACACAGTTAATGTACAGAAACAGTTGAGTAGAACACAATAGTGTATGTCTGGTCTGGGTGTAGTCTCTCTTCCCTGTAGATATCTGCGTCCCTCGGTGCCACTATGTCTCTCTATGTGAGAGTGTCTAGGAGTCTTGTTAAATGTTTGAGAAACAGCTGGAGACAGCTCTCCCATGAGACTCCTGATGCCTCTCTGTTACCATCTCCTCTCCAGAGTCAGGTCTTTACGGGATATTTACTGGATGGGACTGGCTAGGGGCCACTCAGGGTTGTGGGAATATGTAAGGGTGTGTGTGTTTGTGTGACTAGCTAGAAGCTGTCTCTGGGAGTCTGACTGGCTAGGAGCTCTGTAGGGCTGTGTCTGACTGGCTAGAAGCTGTCTCTTGGAGTCTGACTGGCTAGGAGCTCTGTAGGGCTGTGTGTGACTAGCTAGAAGCTGTCTCTTGGAGTCTGACTGGCTAGGAGCTCTGTAGGGCTGTGTCTGACTGGCTAGAAGCTCTGTAGGGCTGTGTGTGACTGGCTAGAAGCTCCGTAGGGCTGTGTGTGACTGGCTAGAAGCTCTGTAGGGATGTGTGTGACTGGCTAGGAGCTCTGTAGGGCTGTGTGTGACTGGCTAGAAGCTCTGTAGGGCTGTGTGTGACTGCCTAGGAGCTCTGTAGGGCTGTGTGTGACTGGCTAGGAGCTCCGTAGGGCTGTGTGTGACTGGCTAGAAGCTCTGTAGGGCTGTGTCTGACTGGCTAGGAGCTCTGTAGGGCTGTGTCTGACTGGCTAGGAGCTCTGTAGGGCTGTGTGTGACTGGCTAGAAGCTCCGTAGGGCTGTGTGTGACTGGCTAGAAGCTCTGTAGGGCTGTGTGTGACTGCCTAGGAGCTCTGTAGGGCTGTGTGTGACTGGCTAGGAGCTCCGTAGGGCTGTGTGTGACTGGCTAGGAGCTCTGTAGGGCTGTGTGTGACTGGCTAGGAGCTCTGTAGGGCTGTGTCTGACTGGCTAGAAGCTCTGTAGGGCTGTGTGTGACTGGCTAGAAGCTCCGTAGGGCTGTGTGTGACTGGCTAGGAGCTCTGTAGGGCTGTGTCTGACTGGCTAGGAGCTCTGTAGGGCTGTGTGTGACTGGCTAGAAGCTCCGTAGGGCTGTGTGTGACTGGCTAGAAGCTCTGTAGGGCTGTGTGTGACTGGCTAGGAGCTCTGTAGGGCTGTGTCTGACTGGCTAGAAGCTCTGTAGGGCTGTGTGTGACTGGCTAGGAGCTCTGTAGGGCTGTGTCTGACTGGCTAGAAGCTCTGTAGGGCTGTGTGTGACTGGCTAGAAGCTCTGTAGGGCAATGTGTGACTGGCTAGGGGCTCTGTAGGGCTGTGTGTGACTGGCTAGGGGCTCTGTAGGGCTGTGCGGGACTGGCTAGGAGCAATCTAGAGCTGTGTGAGACTGGCTAGGAGCTATCTAGGGTTGTGTGTGACTGGCTAGGAGCTATCTATGGCTGTGTGGGACTGGCTAGGAGCTGTCTAGGGTTGTGTGGGACTGGCTAGGAGCTGTCTAGGGTTGTGTGTGACTGGCTAGGAGCTGTCTAGGGTTGTGTGGGACTGGCTAGGAGCTGTCTAGGGTTGTGTGTGACTGGCTAGGAGCTGTCTAGGGTTGTGTGTGACTGGCTAGGAGCTGTCTAGGGTTGTGTGTGACTGGCTAGGAGCTGTCTATGGTTGTGTGGGACTGGCTAGGAGCTGTCTAGGGTTGTGTGGGACTGGCTAGGAGCTGTCTAGGGTTGTGTGTGACTGGCTAGGAGCTATCTAGGGCTGTGTGGGACTGGCTAGGAGCTATCTATGGCTGTGTGTGACTGGCTAGGAGCTATCTATGGCTGTGTGTGACTGGCTAGGAGCTATATATGGCTGTGTGGGACTGGCTAGGAGCTATCTATGGTTGTGTGTGACTGGCTAGGAGCTATCTATGGCTGTGTTTGACTGGCTAGGAGCTATCTAGGGCTGTGTGGGACTGGCTAGGAGCTATCTATGGTTGTGTGTGACTGGCTAGGAGCTGTCTAGGGTTGTGCGGGACTGGCTAGGAGCTGTCTAGGGTTGTGTGTGACTGGCTAGGAGCTATCTATGGTTGTGTGTGACTGGCTAGGAGCTGTCTAGGGTTGTGTGTGACTGGCTAGGAGCTATCTATGGTTGTGTGTGACTGGCTAGGAGCTGTCTAGGGTTGTGCGGGACTGGCTAGGAGCTGTCTAGGGTTGTGTGTGACTGGCTAGGAGCTGTCTAGGGTTGTGTGTGACTGGCTAGGAGCTATCTATGGCTGTGTGGGACTGGCTAGGAGCTATCTATGGCTGTGTGGGACTGGCTAGGAGCTGTCTAGGGTTGTGTGTGACTGGCTAGGAGCTATCTATGGCTGTGTGGGACTGGCTAGGAGCTATCTATGGCTGTGTGGGACTGGCTAGGAGCTATCTATGGCTGTGTGGGACTGGCTAGGAGCTGTCTAGGGTTGTGCGGGACTGGCTAGGAGCTGTCTAGGGTTGTGTGTGACTGGCTAGGAGCTATCTATGGCTGTGTGGGACTGGCTAGGAGCTGTCTAGGGTTGTGCGGGACTGGCTAGGAGCTGTCTAGGGTTGTGTGTGACTGGCTAGGAGCTATCTAGGGCTGTGTGGGACTGGCTAGGAGCTGTCTAGGGTTGTGTGTGACTGGCTAGGATCTGTCTAGGGCTGTGTGGGACTGGCTAGGAGCTGTCTAGGGTTGTGTGTGACTGGCTAGGAGCTGTCTAGGGTTGTGTGGGACTGGCTAGGAGCTGTCTAGGGCTGTGTGTGACTGGCTAGGAGCTGTCTAGGGCTGTGTGGGACTGGCTAGGAGCTGTCTAGGGTTGTGTGGGTCAGATTAGAAACAGCTTAATGGTTTAATTAGATCTCAGTAAAGAATCCTCCAGAACAGAACAGACTGACTGGCAAGGTTAGTGAGATGAAGATGTCCTCAGAAAGAGGACAGGGTGGTAGTAGTTCTACCCATCAGTCAGACAGGGTGGAGGTAGTTCTACCCATCAGTCAGACAGGGTGGTAGTAGTTCTACCCATCAGTCAGACAGGGTGGTAGTAGTTCTACCCATGCTAACATTACTTTGCTAACTTTACGGTTTTTACTTTATAATTACCGTTTTATATTTTAATTTTTTCCCCTCGCTCAACTTTCTTTTCATTCAACTTTTTCACTCCGGACGCTTTATCTGGACATGGTTCGTCAGGACCTCCAACAGTAACATTAACATGATGCCTTCTAATTGCAGTCGCTGTACTCATAATATACAGGAGTACGATCGCCTTACGGCGAGGATAGCTGTGCTGCAAGCCCAGCTTCAGACGCAATCGTTAGGCAAGGGTAATTTCAGTGTAGGAAAGGATGAAACAGCGTCTGTGCCACCAGTAAGTACAGATACAGTGCATTGCGAAAGTATTCGGCCCCCTTGAACTTTGTGACTTTTTGCCACATTTCAGGCTTCAAACATAAAGATATAAAACTGTATTTTTTTGTGAAGAATCAACAACAAGTGGGACACAATCATGAAGTGGAACGACATTTATTGGATATTTCAAACTTTTTTAACAAATCAAAAACTGAAAGATTGGGCGTGCAAAATTATTCAGCCCCTTTACTTTCAGTGCAGCAAACTCTCTCCAGAAGTTCAGTGAGGATCTCTGAATGATCCAATGTTGACCTAAATGACTAATGATGATAAATACAATCCACCTGTGTGTAATCAAGTCTCCGTATAAATGCACCTGCACTGTGATAGTCTCAGAGGTCCGTTAAAAGCGCAGAGAGCATCATGAAGAACAAGGAACACACCAGGCAGGTCCGAGATACTGTTGTGAAGAAGTTTAAAGCCGGATTTGGATACAAAAAGATTTCCCAAGCTTTAAACATCCCAAGGAGCACTGTGCAAGCGATAATATTGAAATGGAAGGAGTATCAGACCACTGCAAATCTAGCAAGACCTGGCCGTCCCTCTAAACTTTCAGCTCATACAAGGAGAAGACTGATCAGAGATGCAGCCAAGAGGCCCATGATCACTCTGGATGAACTGCAGAGATCTACAGCTGAGGTGGGAGACTCTGTCCATAGGACAACAATCAGTCGTATATTGCACAAATCTGGCCTTTATGGAAGAGTGGCAAGAAGAAAGCCATTTCTTAAAGATATCCATAAAAAGTGTTGTTTAAAGTTTGCCACAAGCCACCTGGGAGACACACCAAACATGTGGAAGAAGGTGCTCTGGTCAGATGAAACCAAAATTGAACTTTTTGGCAACAATGCAAAACGTTATGTTTGGCGTAAAAGCAACACAGCTCATCACCTTGAACACACCATCCCCACTGTCAAACATGGTGGTGGCAGCATCATGGTTTGGGCCTGCTTTTCTTCAGCAGGGACAGGGAAGATGGTTAAAATTGATGGGAAGATGGATGGAGCCAAATACAGGACCATTCTGGAAGAAAACCTGATGGAGTCTGCAAAAGACCTGAGACTGGGACGGAGATTTGTCTTCCAACAAGACAATGATCCAAAATATAAAGCAAAATCTACAATGGAATGGTTCAAAAATAAACATATCCAGGTGTTAGAATGGCCAAGTCAAAGTCCAGACCTGAATCCAATCGAGAATCTGTGGAAAGAACTGAAAACTGCTGTTCACAAATGCTCTCCATCCAACCTCACTGAGCTCGAGCTGTTTTGCAAGGAGGAATGGGAAAAAATGTCAGTCTCTCGATGTGCAAAACTGATAGAGACATACCCCAAGCGACTTACAGCTGTAATCGCAGCAAAAGGTGGCGCTACAAAGTATTAACTTAAGGGGGCTGAATAATTTTGCACGCCCAATTTTTCAGTTTTTGATTTGTTAAAAAAGTTTGAAATATTCAATAAATGTCGTTCCACATCATGATTGTGTCCCACTTGTTGTTGATTCTTCACAAAAAAAATACAGTTTTATATCTTTATGTTTGAAGCCTGAAATGTGGCAAAAGGTCGCAAAGTTCAAGGGGGCCGAATACTTTCGCAAGGCACTGTAGTTGTAGAAATCTTCTCGCAGCCGGACAACTTTCTCATGGTTTCTGGAGGGAAATGCTGTAGGGATGCTCAACCGGTGTCGCTCATTCAGCCGACAGAAACTTTCAACCGGTTTTCCCCATTAAGCAGCGAGTCGGAGTCAGAGGCAGAGCCTTCTCTGATCTCTACTCCTCCCGTTACGGGTTCTGAGACGCCGAAGATTCCCACCATTAGCTCTGACAAATTGAAAACCCTAGTCATTGGCGACTCCATTACCCGCAGTATTAGACTTAAAACGAATCATCCAGCGATCATACACTGTTTACCAGGGGGCAGAGCTACAGACGTTAAGGCTAATCTGAAGATGGTGCTGGCTAAAGCTAAAACTGGCGAGTGTAGAGAGTATTGAGATGTTATCCTCATCGGCACCAACGATGTTAGAATGAAACAGTCAGAGGTCACCAAGCGCAACATAGCTTCAGCGTGTAAATCAGCTAGAAAGATTTGTCGGCATCGAGTAATTGTCTCTGGCCCCCTCCCAGTTATAGGGAGTGATGAGCTCTACAGCAGAGTCTCACAACTCAATCGCTGGTTGAAAACTGTTTTCTGCCCCTCCCAAAAGATAGAATTTGTAGATAATTGGCCCTCTTTCTGGGACTCACCCACAAACAGGACCAAGCCTGACTTGCTTGAGGAGTGCCGGGCTCCATCCTAGCTGGAGGGGTGCTCTCATCTTATCTACCAACATAGACAGGGCTCTAACTCCTCTAGCTCCACAATGAGATAGGGTGCAGGCCAGGCAGCAGGCTGTTAGCCAGCCTGCCAGCTTAGTGGAGTCTGCCACTAGCACAGTCAGTGTAGTCAGCTCAGCTATCTCCATTGAGACCGTGTCTGTGCCTCGACCTAGGTTGGGCAAAACTAAACATGGAGGTGTTCGCCTTAGCAATCTCACTAGGATAAAGACCTCCTCCAGTCCTGCCATTATTGAAAGAGATTGTGATACCTAACATCTCAAAATAGGGCTACTTAATGTTAGATCCCTCACTTCCAAGGCAGTTATAGTCAATGAACTAATCACTGATCATAATCTTGATGTGATTGGCCTGACTGAAACATGGCTTAAGCCTGATGCATTTGCTGTGTTAAATGAGGCCTCACCTCCTGGTTACACTAGTGACCTATGGTCCCCCCACGCATCCCACAAAGGCGGAGGTGTTGCTAACATTTATGATAGCAAATTTCAATTTACAAAAAAAAAAAAGACTGCGTTTTCGTCTTTTGAGCTTCTAGTCTTGAAATCTATGCAGCTCAACTCAATCACTTTTTATAGCTACTGTTTACAGGCCTCCTGGGCCGTATACAGCATTCCTCACTGAGTTCCCTGAATTCCTATCGGACCTTGTAGTCATAGCAGATAATATTCTAATTTTTGGTGACTTTAAAATTCACATAGAAAAGTCCTCAGACCCACTCCAAAAGGCTTTGGGAGCCATCGTCGACTCAGTTTTGTCCAACATGTCTCTGGACCTACTCACTGTCCTGTGGAATAAATGTTGTGGATCTTAATGTTTTTCCTCATAATCCTGGACTATCGGACCACCATTTTATTACGTTTGCAATTGCAACAAATAATCTGCTCAGACCCCAACCAAGGAGCATCAAAAGTCGTGCTATAAATTCTCAGACAACACAGATTCCTCGATGCCCTTACAGACTCCCTCTGCCTACCCAAGGACGTCAGAGGACAAAAATCAGTTAACCACCTAACTGAGGAATTCAATTTAACCTTGCGCAATACCCTAGATGCAGTCGCACCCCTAAAAACAAAAAACATTTGTCATAAGAAACTAGCTCCCTGGTACACAGAAAATACCCGAGCTCTGAAGCAAGCTTCCAGAAAATTGGAACGGAAATGGCGCCACACCAAACTGGAAGTCTTCCGACTAGCTTGGAAAGACAGTACCGTGCAGTATCGAAGAGCCCTCACTGCTGCTCGATCGTCCTATTTTACCAACTTAATTGAGGAAAATAAGTACAATCCAAAATTTATTTTTGATATTGTCGCAAAGTTTACTGAAAAGCAGCATTCCCCAAGAGAGGATGACTTTCACTTTAGCAGTGATAAATTCATGAACTTCTTTGAGGAAAAGATCATGATCATTAGAAAGCAAATTACAGACTCCTCTTTAAATCTGCATATTCCTCCAAAGCTCAGTTGTCCTGAGTCTGCACAACTCTGCCAGGACCTAGGATCAAGAGAGACACTCACATTTTTTAATACTATATCTCTTGACACAATGATGAAAATTATTATGGTCTCTAAACCTTCAAGCTGCATACTGGACCCTATTCCAACTAAACTACTGAAAGAGCTGCTTCCTGTGCTTGGCCCTCCTATGTTGAACATAATAAACGGCTCTCTAAACACCGGATGTGTACCAAACTCACTAAAAGTGGCAGTAATAAAACCTCTCTTGAAAAAGCCAAACCTTGACCCAGAAAACATAAAAACTAATCAGCCTATATCGAAACTCCCATTCCTCTTAAAAATGTTAGGAAAAGCTGTTGTGCAGCAACTCATTGCCTTCCTGAAGACAAACAATGTATACGATGGGGTTTTAGACCCCATCATGGCTCTGTTTTAGGACCACTAGTGTTTTCACTATATATTCTACCTCTTGGTGAAGTCATTCGGAAACATCATGTTAACATTCACTGCTATTCGGATGACACACAGCTGTACATTTCGATGAAACATGGTGAAGCCCCAAAATTACCCTCCCTGGAAGCCTGTGTTTCAGACATAAGGAAGTGGATGGCGGCAAATGCTCTACTTTTATACTCAGACAAAACAGAGATACCTGACATGATGACTCCTTGCTGTCCCCAGTCCACCTGGCCGTGCTGTTGCTCCAGTTTCAACTGTTCTGCCTTATTATTATTCGACCATGCTGGTCATTTATGAACATCTTGGCCATGTTCTGTTATAATCTCCACCCGGCACAGCCAGAAGAGGACTGGCCACCCCACATATGCTCTCTCTAATTCTCTCTTTCTTTCTCTCTCTCTCTCTCGGAGGACCTGAGTGGGGTTGGGGTGTGGTTAAATCCTGCCTGGCCCTGTCCGGGGGTATCATCGGATGGGGCCACAGTGTCTCCTGACCCCTCCTGTCTCAGCCTCCAGTATTTATGCTGCAGTAGTTTATGTGTCGGGGGGCTAGGGTCAGTTTGTTATATCTGGAGTATTTCTCCGGTCTTATCAGGTGTCCTGTGTGAATTTAAGTATGCTCTCTCTAATTCTCTAGTTCTCTCTGTCTTTCTTTCTCTCGGAGGACCTGAGCCCTAGGACCATTCCTCAGGACTACCTGGCATGATGACTTCTTGTTGTCCCCAGTCCACCTGGCCGTGCTGCTGCTCCAGTTTCAACTGTTCTGCCTGCGGCTATGGAATCCTGACCTGTTCATCGGACGTGCTACCTTGTCCAGGACTTGCTGTTTTCAACTCTCTAGAGACAGCAGGAGCGGTGGAGATACTATCAATGCTCAGCTATGAAATGCCAACTGACATTTACTCGAGGTGCTGACCTGTTGCACCCTCTACAACCACTGAGATTATTATTATTTGACCCTGCTGGTCATCTATGAACATTTGAACATCTTGGCCATGTTCTGTTATAATCTCCACCCGGCACAGACAGAAGAGGACACAGCCCTCATAGCCTGGTTCCTCTCTAGGTTTCTTCCTAGGTTCTGGCCTTTCTAGGGAGTAGTCCGTTTTACGAGGGTATGTTTGGCAGCATGAGTGAAGGATGCTTTGTTTCAAAATAGGAAGCCGATTCTAGATGTAATTTTGGATTAGAGATGCTTAATGTGAGTCTGGAAGGAGAGTTTACAGTCTAACCAGACACCTAGGTATTTGTAGTTGTCCACATATTCAGAACCGAGTCAGAACCGTCCAGAGTAGTGATGCTAGACGGGCGGCGGTAATATCCATTATAACCACGTAGAGTACAGCAGTAATATCCATTATAACCATGTAGAGGACAGCAGTAATACCCATTATAACCATGTAGCAGTAATACCCGTTATAACCATGTAGAGGACAGCAGTAATACCCATTATAACCATGTAGAGTACAGCAGTAATACCTATTATAATCATGTAGAGTACAGCAGTAATACCCATTATAACCACGGGGAGGACAGCAGTAATACCCATTATAACCATGAGGAGGACAGCAGTAATATCCATTATAACCATGAGGAGGACAGCAGTAATACCCATTATAACCATGAGGAGGACAGCAGTAATACCCATTATAACCATGTAGAGGACAGCAGTAATACCCATTATAACCATGAGGAGGACAGCAGTAATATCCATTATAACCATGAGGAGGACAGCAGTAATACCCATTATAACCATGTAGAGGACAGCAGTAATACCCATCATAACCATGAGGAGGACAGCAGTAATACCCATTATAACCATGTAGAGGACAGCAGTAAAGCCATTATAACCATGTAGAGGACAGCAGTAAAGCCATTATAACCATGTAGAGGACAGCAGTAATACCCATTATAACCATGAGGAGGACAGCAGTAATACCCATTATAACCACGAGGAGGACAGCAGTAATTTCCATTATAACCATGAGGAGGACAGCAGTAATACCCATCATAACCAGTATGTGGACAGAAGAGGTTAATGACTTTCCATGTTTAATGACCCCTCATCATCTAGATGGGACATTCCTTTGGTTAATGAAATGCTACAGACACTGGCACACACTCTTTACCCTGGGAAGTTCCTCTTGCTAATGTTTCTCCTATCCCCATCTGGCTCCCTCCCTAGACCACCCTGGTTCCTCCCTAGACCACCCTGGTTCCTCCCTAGACCACCCTGGCTCCCTCCCTAGACCACCCTGGTTCCCTCCCTAGACCACCCTGGCTCCCCCCTAGACCACCCTGGCTCCCTCCCTAGACCACCCTGGCTCCCTCCCTAGACCACCCTGGCTCCTCCCTAGACCACCCTGGCTCCCTCCCTAGACCACACTGGCTCCCTCCCTACACCACCCTGGTTCCTCCTAGACCACCCTGGCTCCTCCCTAGACCACCCTGGTCCCTCCCTAGACCACCCTGGCTCCCTCCCTAGACCACCCTGGCTCCCTGCCTAGACCACCCTGGTTCCTCCCTAGACCACCCTGGCTCCCTCCCTAGACCACCCTGGTCCCTCCCTAGACCACCCTGGCTCCCTCCCTAGACCACCCTGGCTCCCTGCCTAGGCCACCCTGGTTCCTCCCTAGACCACCCTGGCTCCCTCCCTAGACCACCCTGGTCCCTCCCTAGACCACCCTGGCTCCTCCCTAGACCACCCTGGCTCCTCCCTAGACCACCCTTGTTCCTCCCTAGACCACCCTGGCTCCCCCCCTAGACCACCCTGGCTCCCTCCTAGACCACCCTGGCTCCCTGCCTAGGCCACCCTGGTTCCTCCCTAGACCACCCTGGCTCCCTCCCTAGACCACCCTGGCTCCTCCCTAGACCACCCTTGTTCCTCCCTAGACCACCCTGGCTCCCTCCTAGACCACCCTGGCTCCTCCCTAGACCACCCTGGCTCCCTCCTAGACCACCCTGGCTCCAGTGTAATATGGTCTGAGTTCAGAGCTACAGTGTTATAACCCTGAGTTCAGAGCTACAGTGTTATATGGTCTGAGTTCAGAGCTACAGTGTTATAACCCTGAGTTCAGAGCTACAGTGTTATAACCCTGAGTTCAGAGCTAGTGTTATAACCCTGAGTTCAGAGCTACAGTGTTATAACCCTGAGTTCAGAGCTACAGTGTTATATGGTCTGAGTTCAGAGCTACAGTGTTATAACCCTGAGTTCAGAGCTACAGTGTTATAACCCTGAGTTCAGAGCTACAGTGTTATATGGTCTGAGTTCAGAGCTACAGTGTTATATGGTCTGAGTTCAGAACTACAGTGTTATATGGTCTGAGTTCAGAGCTACAGTGTTATATGGTCTGAGTTCAGAGCTACAGTGTTATATGGTCTGAGTTCAGAGCTACAGTGTTATATGGTCTGAGTTCAGAGCTACAGTGTTATATGGTCTGAGTTCAGAGCTACAGTGTTATATGGTCTGAGTTCAGAGCTACAGTGTTATATGGTCTGAGTTCAGAGCTACAGTGTTATATGGTCTGAGTTCAGAGCTACAGTGTTTAACCCTGAGTTCAGAGCTACAGTGTTATAACGCTGAGATCAGAGCTACAGTGTTATAACCCTGAGTTCAGAGCTACAGTGTTATTGAAGTTTAAAGGCAACGTTAGTGGAGACAGCGTTTACGGTACACGCTGCATATATCTGCTCAATGGGAAAATACTTGTACATTTCAAGCTCGCCAAAGCACTGAAACCGGGCGGTCAACCTGTAGCATGGAAGGTCTGCGTTATCGTCTCAGAACATTGACATTTTATAGGCAGATTGAATGGAGCTCTAACCAAGATGAAATGAAACAGCCGACAGCAACTTTTCACCTTCTTTATTAGGAGTGCAGTGACCTCTGACACCAGGATGGTGTGGGTTCATTTACCAACAACACAATCAGATCATTGGCAGACTGTAGAGAACAATACAATCAGATCAATGGCAGACTGTAGAGAACAATACAATCAGATCATTGTCAGACTGTAGAGAACAATACAATCAGATCAATGGCAGACTGTAGAGAACAATACAATCAGATCATTGTCAGACTGTAGAGAACAATACAATCAGATCAATGGCAGACTGTAGAGAACAATACAATCAGATCATTGGCAGACTGTAGAGAACAACACAATCAGATCATTGGCAGACTGTAGAGAACAATACAATCAGATCAATGGCAGACTGTAGAGAACAATACAATCAGATCAATGGCAGACTGTAGAGAACAATACAATCAGATCATTGTCAGACTGTAGAGAACAACACAATCAGATCATTGGCAGACTGTAGAGAACAATACAATCAGATCAATGTCAGACTGTAGAGAACAACACAATCAGATCATTGTCAGACTGTAGAGAACAACACAATCAGATCATTGTCAGACTGTAGAGAACAATACAATCAGATCAATGGCAGACTGTAGAGAACAATACAATCAGATCATTGTCAGACTGTAGAGAACAATACAATCAGATCATTGGCAGACTGTAGAGAACAATACAATCAGATCAATGGCAGACTGTAGAGAACAATACAATCAGATCATTGGCAGACTGTAGAGAACAATACAATCAGATCAATGGCAGACTGTAGAGAACAACACAATCAGATCATTGGCAGACTGTAGAGAACAACACAATCAGATCATTGTCAGACTGTAGAGAACAATACAATCAGATCATTGGCAGACTGTAGAGAACAACACAATCAGATCATTGGCAGACTGTAGAGAACAACACAATCAGATCAATGGCAGACTGTAGAGAACAACACAATCAGATCAATGGCAGACTGTAGAGAACAATACAATCAGATCATTGTCAGACTGTAGAGAACAATACAATCAGATCATTGTCAGACTGTAGAGAACAACACAATCAGATCAATGGCAGACTGTAGAGAACAACACAATCAGATCATTGGCAGACTGTAGAGAACAATACAATCAGATCAATGGCAGACTGTAGAGAACAACACAATCAGATCATTGGCAGACTGTAGAGAACAACACAATCAGATCAATGGCAGACTGTAGAGAACAACACAATCAGATCAATGGCAGACTGTAGAGAACAACACAATCAGATCAATGGCAGACTGTAGAGAACAATACAATCAGATCAATGGCATGATATGGTCTATGGATCTTTTAGTATGGAGTCTTACTGTGGAGAGACATTGACAGGAAGTAACAGGCAGACAGGAAGTGGAAACAGAAATCAGCTGAGAGGAGGAAGGAGCTTTAAGGGTTCAACATTGTGTTATGGTGAAGAGAACTTGACCTGGAAGAGAAGGTGAGTGGACAGAGATGTCCCATGATGACATTCAGCCAGACAGACCCAGTTTACAGCTTCCTGCAGGGAGATGACTACAACATAGTGGGTTTCATAGCAGCTTTTCCTCTCCCAGTGGTTGAGAGGGGAGTGACCTACACTGTGAAGAGTTAAAGGCCTAACTACAGCAGTGGATCAGACCATAGCTGATACTGTCCCTGCCTGTTCCTCTCAGGTACAGTCCCCTGTCCCAACGCCACAGATCCAGACCATCAGAGAGAATCAGGCTGTATATTTTCCAGAGCCAGTCAGTCAGTCAGTGAAGAGTGGCCTCTAGCGCTTCCTGGTGGAGAGAGTGGAGGAGGGACGGTTCAGGCTGAGCTGAGGGAAGTGAACTGTGGGGGTTCTGGCTGTGGGACCGTAGAGACCCAGGTTACGGGCTGCAGCTGACCTCCTGTGCTGTTTCACACTCGGGAAGGGAGAGAACACCTGCTGGGGGGTGGCCCTGGGTTGGTCCTGGGGCGTGGAGGGGCAGGAGAGAGGGATGGAGGGGGATAGCGGTGTACCAGGAGTATGGGGGTTAGAGAGGGGAGGAGGGGGGTTAGTGAGGGTAACAGGGGGTGGGGGGTTAGTGATGGTAACAGGGGGAGGGGGGTTAGAGAGGGGAGTAGGGGGGTTAGTGAGGGTACCAGGGGGAGGGGGGTTAGAGAGGGTACCAGGAGTGCAGGGGTTAGTGAGGGTACCAGGGGGAGGGGGGTTAGAGAGGGGAGTAGGGGGGTTAGAGAGGGGAGGAGGAGGAGGGGGGTTAGTGAGGGTACCAGGGGAAGAGAGGGGAGTAGGGGGGTTAGAGAGGGTAACAGGAGGAGGGGGCTTAGAGAGGGTCCCAGGAGTGGGGGGGTTAGAGAGGGTAACAGGGGGAGGGGGGTTAGTGATGGTAACAGGGGGAGGGGGGTTAGTGAGGGTAACAGGGGGAGGGGGGTTAGTGAGGGTAACAGGGGGAGGGGGGTCAGTGAGGGTAACAGGGGGAGGGGGGTTAGTGAGGGTAACAGGAGTAGGTGGGTTAGTGAGGGTAACAGGAGTAGGGGGGTTAGTGAGGGTAACAGGAGGAGGGGGGTTAGAGAGGGTAACAGGGGGAGGGGGGTTAGAGAGGGTAACAGGGGGAGGGGGGTTAGAGAGGGTAACAAAAGTAGGGGGGTTAGAGAGGGTAACAGGGGGAGGGGGGTTAGAGAGGGTAACAGGGGGAGGGGGGTTAGTGAGGGTAACAGGAGTAGGGGAGTTAGTGAGGGTAACAGGGGGAGGGGGGTTAGTGAGAGTAACAGGGGGAGGGGGGTTAGAGAGGGTAACAGGGGGAGGGGGGTTAGTGAGGGTAACAGGAGTAGGGGGGTTAGTGAGGGTAACAGGAGTAGGGGGGTTAGAGAGGGTAACAGGGGGAGAGGTGTTAGTGAGGGTAACAGGGCTACCAGGAGAGAGTCTCATACAGTAGATGTTCTGAGAGGAGATTGAAGGGTCAGACTGGTGATGGTGGTGTGATGAGGGTGGTCGAGGAAGAGGAGGCAGGACAGACAGCTCTGGGATGGTGGGAGAGGAGGGTAGTGTGTCTGGGTCAGTCCCTCTAGGAGAGGAGGGTAGTGTGTCTGGGTCAGTCCCTCTAGGAGAGGAGGGTAGTGTGTCTGGGTCAGTCTCTCTAGGAGAGGAGGGTAGTGTGTCTGGGTCAGTCTCTCTAGGAGAGGAGGGTAGTGGAGGTTGGTCAGTCTCTCTAGGAGAGGAGGGTAGTGTGTCTGGGTCAGTCTCTCTAGGAGAGGAGGGTAGTGTGTCTGGGTCAGTCTCTCTAGGAGAGGAGGGTAGTGTGTCTGGGTCAGTCTCTCTAGGAGAGCAGGGTAGTGGGTCTGGGTCAGTCTGTCTAGGAGAGGAGGGTAGTGGAGGTGGGTCAGTCTCTCTAGGAGAGGAGGGTAGTGGAGGTGGGTCAGTCCCTCTAGGAGAGGAGGGTAGTGTGTCTAGGTCAGTCTCTCTAGGAGAGGAGGGTAGTGGAGGTGGGTCAGTCTCTCTAGGAGAGGAGGGTAGTGGAGGTGGGTCAGTCCCTCTAGGAGAGGAGGGTAGTGTGTCTGGGTCAGTCTCACCAGGAGAGGAGGGTAGTGGAGGTGGGGTCTGGTTTAGTTCTGATCCAGAGTCCAGCTCTAGAGACAACAGGTGCTCCTCCTCTTCCACCACAGCTGGCACCTCCTTACTGGAGGCCTGGGCAGGAGACACAGGGAGGTGACTACCCTCATCATCATCAGCCTTTCCCTCACCCACTCCATCTCTCTCCTCCGTCTGATGAGGGTGTCTGTCCTCCTCCGTCTGATGAGGGTGTCCGTCCTCCTCCGACTTATGAGGGTGTCTGTCCTCCATGTCTCCAAACCCTAGCTGTACCCGTGCCCGGGCTATGTTCCTGCGGTGGGCACGTACGTGGGCACGCCAGGGGGACCCCACCCTGCTCTGACAGTTTTCAGCCTGAGATACCAGTCTGTTCCTCCCCCTCTCACCGCTAGGGGTGGGGTTAGGGGCAGGGCCAGGGGTGGCAGGGCTGGACTGTGCCTGAGGCAGGGGGACACCTCGCAGGCTGGAGGGAGAGGAGGGAGGGTGTTTCAGGCTGTTCCTGGGCTTCCTGCCTAGCAACAGGTGGTTGACGACAGGAGAAGGATGTAGCTGAGATGCTAACACGCTGGTGGCTGGACATCTATCTACAGAGAGAACACACACAGGTCAATGTTCTGTCTGCCTACTGCAGCAGCAGGACAATAATAACACCATAGCATGACGTGATCATAAAGAGGATTCCACATGCAGCAATAAGAAACATCTAGCATTAAGACAACAATCTGGCTCTGCCCCAACCTCAGACCTCAGCACAGAGCTTACATTTATCATGGGAACAAGATGAAGAAGCTTACAGAGTTACATAAAATACTGCTTTGGGTTATAAGGAGCTTTGAGTCCTGATTACTGAAGACAGACACATCTGGGAGTTAGAAAAATAGTTTGGGGAATAGAAGCTCGGGAGCCAAATCCAATGGAAGTCTGTTACACAAGTAGTAGATTCCTATTAGGTAATGCTGCGTTTAGATGGGGAGCCAACAGGCCAGACAGACTGACACTCTCCTGTCAGTCACAGAGAAGAGCCAGCAAAATCCAACCCCAGACCAGCACCATCCAACCCCAGACCAGCACCATCCAACCCCAGACCAGCTACCAGCAGATCCTCACCCCAGACCAGCTAACAGCAGATCCTCACCCCAGACCAGCTAAAAGCAGATCCTCACCCCAGACCAGCTAACAGCAGATCCTCACCCCAGACCAGCTAACAGCAGATCCTGACCCCAGACCAGCTAACAGCAGATCCTGACCCCAGACCAGCTAACAGCAGATCCTCACCCCAGACCAGCTAACAGCAGATCCTAACCCCAGACCAGCTAACAGCAGATCCTGACCCCAGACCAGCACCATCCAACCCCAGACCAGCTAACAGCAGATCCTCACCCCAGACCAGCTAACAGCAGATCCTGACCCCAGACCAGCACCATCCAACCCCAGACCAGCTAACAGCAGATCCTGACCCCAGACCAGCTAACAGCAGATCCTGACCCCAGACCAGCTAACAGCAGATCCTGACCCCAGACCAGCTAACAGCAGATCCTGACCCCAGACCAGCTAACAGCAGATCCTCACCCCAGACCAGCTAACAGCAGATCCTCACCCCAGACCAGCTAACAGCAGATCCTCACCCCAGACCAGCTAACAGCAGATCCTAACCCCAGACCAGCTAACAGCAGATCCTCACCCAGACCAGCTAACAGCAGATCCTAACCCCAGACCAGCTAACAGCAGATCCTGACCCCAGACCAGCTAACAGCAAATCCTGACCCCAGACCAGCTAACAGCAGATCCTGACCCCAGACCAGCTAACAGCAGATCCTCACCCCAGACCAGCTAACAGCAGATCCTCACCCCAGACCAGCTAACAGCAGATCCTCACCCCAGACCAGCTAACAGCAGATCCTCACCCCAGACCAGCTAACAGCAGCCCAGAAACCCCCCTCCGTTCCAGAGCCTGCTGCTTCCTGACAGACAGGTCACAAACACCTCCTCAATCTGTCCATCTACAGACACCACCACCTCCTCAATCTATCCATCTATGGACACCACCACCTCCTCAATCTATCCATCTACGGACACCACCACCTCCTCAATCTATCCATCTATGGACACCACCACCTCCTCAATCTATCCATCTACGGACACCACCACCTCCTCAATCTATCCATCTACGGACACCACCACCTCCTCAATCTATCCATCTATCGACACCACCTCCTCAATCTATCCATCTACGGACACCACCACCTCCTCAATCTATCCATCTATCGACACCACCTCCTCAATCTATCCATCTACCGACACCACCACCTCCTCAATCTATCCATCTATAGACATCACCTCCTCAACCTATCCATCTATCGACACCACCACCTCCTCCATCTACAGTTGGTGTGACCACCTGTCTGTATAGGTGTGACCATCTGTCTGTATAGGTGTGACCACCTGTCTGTATAGGTGTGACCACCTGTCTGTATAGGTGTGACCACCTGTCTGTATAGGTGTGACCACCTGTCTGTATAGGTGTGACCACCTGTCTGTATAGGTGTGACCACCTGTCTGTATAGGTGTGACCACCTGTCTGTATAGGTGTGACCACCTGTCTGTATAGGTGTGACCACCTGTCTGTATAGGTGTGACCACCTGTCTGTATAGGTGTGACCACCTGTCTGTATAGGTGTGACCACCTGTCTGTATAGGTGTGACCACCTGTCTGTATAGGTGTGACCACCTGTCTGTATAGGTGTGACCACCTGTCTGTATAGGTGTGACCATCTGTCTGTATAGGTGTGACCATCTGTCTGTATAGGTGTGACCATCTGTCTGTATAGGTGTGACCATCTGTCTGTATAGGTGTGACCATCTGTCTGTATAGATGTACGGATCAATATACGTGTGTGTGTGTGTGTGTGTGTGTGTGCAGCTGCCTGGCCTGTTGTTGTGTAGAGTTGACAGTGTGTGTGTAGAGTTGATAGTGTGTGTGTATGTACAGCTGCCTGGCCTGTTGTTGTGGTGTAGAGTTGACAGCGTGTTACCTGTGTGTACAGTGAGGCAAAAAAGTATTTAGTCAGCCACCAATTGTGCAAGTTCTCCCACGTAAAAAGACGAGAGGCCTGTAATTTTCATCATAGGTACACTTCAACTATGACAGACAAAAAGTGGAAAAAAAACCAGAAAATCGCATTGTAGGATTTTTAATGACTTTATTTGCAAATTATGGTGGAAAATAAGTATTTGGTCAATAACAAAAGTTTCTCAATGCTTTGTTATTACCCTTTGTTGGCAATGACAGAGGTCAAACGTTTTCTGTAAGTCTTCACAAGGTTTTCACACTGTTGCTGGTATTTTGGCCCATTCCTCCATGCAGATCTCCTCTAGAGCAGAGATGTTTTGGGGCTGTTGCTGGGCAACACAGATTTTCAACTCCCTCCAAAGATTTTCTATGGGTTTGAGATCTGGAGACTGGGCCGCTCCAGGACCTTGAAATGCTTCTGACGAAGCCACTCCGTTGCCCGGGCGGTGTGTTTGGGATCATTGTCATGCTGAAAGACCCGGCCACGTTTCATCTTCAATGCCCTTGCTGATGGAAGGAGGTTTTCACTCAAAATCTCACGATACATGGCCCCATTCATTCTTTCCTTTACACGGATCAGTCGTCCTGGTCCCTTTGCAGAAAAACAGCCCCAAAGCATGATGTTTCCACCCCATGCTTCACAGTAGGTATGGTGTTCTTTAGATGCAACTCAGCATTCTTTGTCCTCCTAACACGACGAGTTGAGTTTTTACCAAAAAGTTATATTTTGGTTTCATCTGACCATATGACATTCTCCCAATCTTCTTCTGGATCATCCAAATGCTCTCTAGCAAACTTCAGACGGGCCTGGACATGTACTGGCTTTAGCAGGGGGACACGTCTGGCACTGCAGGATATGAGTCCTTGGCGGCGTAGTGTGTTACTGATGGTAGGCTTTGTTACTTTGGTCCCAGCTCTCTGCAGGTCATTCACTAGGTCCCCCCCATGTGGTTCTGGGATTTTTGCTCACCGTTCTTGTGATAATTTTGACCCCACGGGGTGAGATCTTGCGTGGAGCCCCAGATCGAGGGAGATTATCAGTGGTCTTGTATGTCTTCCATTTCCTAATAATTGCTCCCACAGTTGATTTCTTCAAACCAATCTGCTTACCTATTGCAGATTCAGTCTTCCCAGCCTGGTGCTGGTCTACAATTTTGTTTATGGTGTCCTTTGACAGCTCTTTGGTCTTGGCCATAGTGGAGTTTGGAGTGGGACTGTTTGAGGTTGTGGACAGGTGTATTTTATACTGATAACAAGTTCAAACAGGTGCCATTAATACAGGTAACAAGTGGAGCCTCTTAAAGAATAAGTTACAGGTCTGTGAGAGCCAGAAATCTTGCTTGTTTGTAGGTGACCAAATACTTATTTTCCACCATAATTTGCAAATAATTTCATTAAAAATCCTACAATGTGATTTTCTGGATTTTTTTCCCTCATTTTGTCTGTCATAGTTGAAGTGTACCTATGATGAAAATTACAGGCCTCTCATCTTTTTAAGTGGGAGAACATGCACAATTGGTGGCTGACTAAATATGTTTTTGCCCCAGTATGTACAGCTGCCTGGCCTGTTGTTGTGTAGAGTTGACAGTGTGTGTGTGTAGAGTTGTGTGGGGGAATAATCAGAATTAGTTGGGTAACATAGATAAGATGTTTTATATTCATTATTTGCTGATGAGTTACTTCTCATCAGAATGTCTATTTTTGGATAATACTGTTGGCCGGTTGCAGTTATCTGTTCTCTGTCAGGGTTCAGTTACTTGGGCCGCAGAGAGGGGAGAGGTCAAGCTTGTATGTCTGTGTGCCAGTCACTGTGTCTCTGTGATCTTGTCAAGGAGGGTGTATTTGATATATGGATGTTGATGAGGTTTTGTTTTATGTTCTGAGAGCGAGATAAGAACATAGTTTAGGAGACAAAGCTGAACGATAATTTATAGCCAATGCTGTCTGGCTATGTGTGTCTTTGCTATAAAGGATCTCAGTTGCAATGTGTAAGGGACTCTCAGAGAATTCATTTATAGACACTGAATTTATCTGAGAGTCACAGGGTTGTGATGGAGCTCATATAATTAAAGATGGACTTTATGATAACTCTGACTTGTGTGTGGTTTGCTCTCATGATTTGGTAAATACAGGACATTTCCATGACATTTGACAGTGTGTGTGTGTTACCTGTGTGTATGTACTGCTGCCTGGCCTGTTGTTGTGTAGAGTTGACAGTGTGTTACCTGTGTGTTACCTGTGTGTATGTACAGCTGCCTGGCCTGTTGTTGTGTAGAGTTGACAGTGTGTTACCTGTGTGTATGTACTGCTGCCTGGCCTGTTGTGTAGAGTTGACAGTGTGTGTGTAGAGTTGACAGTGTGTGTGTAGAGTTGACAGTGTGTGTGTGTAGAGTTGACAGTGTGTTACCTGTGTGTATGTACAGCTGCCTGGCCTGTTGTTGTGTAGAGTTGACAGTGTGTTACCTGTGTGTTACCTGTGTGTATGTACAGCTGTCTGGCCTGTTGTTGTGTAGAGTTGACAGTGTGTTACCTGTGTGTATGTACAGCTGCCTGGCCTGTTGTTGTGTAGAGTTGACAGTGTGTTACCTGTGTGTATGTACAGCTGCCTGGCCTGTTGTTGTGTAGAGTTGAAAGTGTGTTACCTGTGTGTATGTACAGCTGCCTGGCCTGTTGTTGTGTAGAGTTGACAGTGTGTTACCTGTGTGTATGTACAGCTGCCTGGCCTGTTGTTGTGTAGAGTTGACAGTGTGTGTGTGTAGAGTTGACAGTGTGTTACCTGTGTGTATGTACAGCTGCCTGGCCTGTTGTTGTGTAGAGTTGACAGTGTGTTACCTGTGTGTATGTACAGCTGCCTGGCCTGTTGTTGTGTAGAGTTGACAGTGTGTTACCTGTGTGTATGTACTGCTGCCTGGCCTGTTGTTGTGTAGAGTTGACAGTGTGTTACCTGTGTGTTACCTGTGTGTATGTACAGCTGCCTGGCCTGTTGTTGTGTAGAGTTGACAGTGTGTTACCTGTATGTATGTACTGCTGCCTGGCCTGTTGTGTAGAGTTGACAGTGTGTGTGTAGAGTTGACAGTGTGTGTGTAGAGTTGACAGTGTGTGTGTGTAGAGTTGACAGTGTGTTACCTGTGTGTATGTACAGCTGCCTGGCCTGTTGTTGTGTAGAGTTGACAGTGTGTTACCTGTGTGTTACCTGTGTGTATGTACAGCTGTCTGGCCTGTTGTTGTGTAGAGTTGACAGTGTGTTACCTGTGTGTATGTACAGCTGCCTGGCCTGTTGTTGTGTAGAGTTGACAGTGTGTTACCTGTGTGTATGTACAGCTGCCTGGCCTGTTGTTGTGTAGAGTTGACAGTGTGTGTGTGTGTAGAGTTGACAGTGTGTTACCTGTGTGTATGTACAGCTGCCTGGCCTGTTGTTGTGTAGAGTTGACAGTGTGTGTGTGTAGAGTTGACAGTGTGTTACCTGTGTGTATGTACAGCTGCCTGGCCTGTTGTTGCTGATGTCTCTTGATACGTGAGTATTGTTTCTTCAGAGCGGTGATGTCAGTACTCATTCTCTCCTGCAGCATGCTGTTGATGGCCGCTTGATGCTCCGCTCTGCCGCCACCATCCACCGCCCCGGGACTCAGGTCTGCCATGTTACCGCCCTGCTCCCCCCCACGCTGGTCTGGAGAGGAGAGATTCAAATATCACCTCGGAAATTACCTCAGTGTTGACACCATGTAGAGACACAGCTGTTCCTGTGTTTTCAGGTCTGACATCAACAGCAGCTGACATGACACCTTCCCAGATAACCCTGTCTACCACTACATTAAACTAATGGACCTGGCTGGAGGAGAGAGCAGAGCAGGACTCTAGGTCTACATACACTGCACTGTAAAAGTATGTGGAGACCTGCTCAGCCATCATCTCATTACAAAGTCATGGGCATTAATATGGAGTTGGTCCCTCCTTTGCTGCTATAACAGCCCCCACTCTTCTGGGAAGGCTTCCCACTAGATGTTGGAACATTGCTGCTATTACAGCCTCTACTCTTCTGGGAAGGCTTTCCACTAGATGTAGGAACATTGCTGCTATAACAGCCTCCACTCTTCTGGGAAGGCTTTCCACTAGATGTTGGAACATTGCTGCTATAACAGCCTCCACTCTTCTGGGAAGGCTTTCCACTAGATGTTGGAACATTGCTGCTATAACAGCCTCCACTCTTCTGGGAAGGCTTTCCACTAGATGTTGGAACATTGCTGCTATAACAGCCTCCACTCTTCTGGGAAGGCTTTCCACTAGATGTTGGATCATTGCTGCTATAACAGCCTCCACTCTTCTGGGAAGGCTTTCCACTAGATGTTGGAACATTGCTGCTATAACAGCCTCCACTCTTCTGGGAAGGCTTTCCACTAGATGTTGGAACATTGCTGCTATAACAGCCTCCACTCTTCTGGGAAGGCTTTCCACTAGATGTTGGAACATTGCTGCTATAACAGCCTCTACTCTTCTGGGAAGGCTTCCCACTAGATGTTGGAACATTGCTGCTATTACAGCCTCTACTCTTCTGGGAAGGCTTTCCACTAGATGTTGGAACATTGCTGCTATAACAGCCTCCACTCTTCTGGGAAGGCTTTCCACTAGATGTAGGAACATTGCTGCTATAACAGCCTCCACTCTTCTGGGAAGGCTTTCCACTAGATGTTGGAACATTGCTGCTATAACAGCCTCCACTCTTCTGGGAAGGCTTTCCACTAGATGTTGGAACATTGCTGCTATAACAGCCTCCACTCTTCTGGGAAGGCTTTCCACTAGATGTTGGAACATTGCTACTATAACAGCCTCCACTCTTCTGGGAAGGCTTTCCACTAGATGTTGGAACATTGCATGGCTGTGTGCTCGATTTTATGCACCTGTCAGCGATGGGTGTGGCTCAAATAGCCGAACCCACTAATTTGAAGGGTATTCAGTTATTTTATATAGACACAGTGGATCTACTCTGTCCAGTCTTTATTCTGTATATACACAGTGGATCTACTCTGTCCAGTCTTTATTCTGTATATACACAGTGGATCTACTCTGTCCAGTCTTTATTCTGTATATACACAGTGGATCTACTCTGTCCAGTCTTTATTCTGTATAAACCCAGTGGATCTACTCTGTCCAGTCTTTATTCTGTATATACACAGTGGATCTACTCTGTCCAGTCTTTATTCTGTATAAACCCAGTGGATCTACTCTGTCCAGTCTTTATTCTGTATATACACAGTGGATCTACTCTGTCCAGCCTTTATTTTGTATAAACCCAGTGGATCTACTCTGTCCAGTCTTTATTCTGTATATACACAGTGCATCTACTCTGTCCAGTCTTTATTCTGTATATACAGGCCATCTACTCTGTCCAGTCTTTATTCTGTATATACAGGTCACCTACTCTGTCCAGTCTTTATTCTATATATACAGTTCACCTACTCTGTCCAGTCTTTATTCTGTATATACAGGTCACCTACTCTGTCCAGTCTTTATTCTGTATATACACAGTGGATCTACTCTGTCCAGTCTTTATTCTGTATATACAGGTCACCTACTCTGTCCAGTCTTTATTCTGTATATACAGGTCACCTACTCTGTCCAGTCTTTATTCTGTATATACAGGTCACCTACTCTGTCCAGTCTTTATTCTGTATATACATGTCACCTACTCTGTCCAGTCTTTATTCTGTATATACAGGTCACCTACTCTGTCCAGTCTTTACTCTGTATATACAGGTCACCTACTCTGTCCAGTCTTTATTCTGTATATACAGGTCATCTACTCTGTCCAGTCTTTATTCTATATATACAGGTCACCTACTCTGTCCAGTCTTTATTCTGTATATACAGGTCACCTACTCTGTCCAGTCTTTATTCTGTATATACAGGTCATCTACTCTGTCCAGTCTTTATTCTGTATATACAGGTCACCTACTCTGTCCAGTCTTTATTCTGTATATACAGGTCACCTACTCTGTCCAGTCTTTACTCTGTATATACAGGTCACCTACTCTGTCCAGTCTTTATTCTATATATACAGGTCACCTACTCTGTCCAGTCTTTATTCTGTATATACAGGTCACCTACTCTGTCCAGTCTTTATTCTGTATATACGGGTCACCTACTCTGTCCAGTCTTTATTCTGTATATACAGGTCACCTACTCTGTCCAGTCTTTATTCTGTATATACAGGTCACCTACTCTGTCCAGCCTTTATTTTATATATACAGGTCACCTACTCTGTCCAGTCTTTATTCTGTATATACGGGTCACCTACTCTGTCCAGTCTTTATTCTGTATATACACAGTGCATCTACTCTGTCCAGCCTTTATTTTGTATAAACCCAGTGGATCTACTCTGTCCAGTCTTTATTCTGTATATACACAGTGGATCTACTCTGTCCAGTCTTTATTCTGTATATACACAGTGCATCTACTCTGTCCAGCCTTTATTTTGTATAAACCCAGTGGATCTACTCTGTCCAGTCTTTATTCTGTATATACACAGTGGATCTACTCTGTCCAGCCTTTATTTTGTATAAACCCAGTGGATCTACTCTGTCCAGTCTTTATTCTGTATATACACAGTGCATCTACTCTGTCCAGCCTTTATTTTGTATAAACCCAGTGGATCTACTCTGTCCAGTCTTTATTCTGTATATACACAGTGCATCTACTCTGTCCAGTCTTTATTCTGTATATACAGGTCACCTACTCTGTCCAGTCTTTATTCTGTATATACACAGTGCATCTACTCTGTCCAGCCTTTATTTTGTATAAACCCAGTGGATCTACTCTGACCAGTCTTTATTCTGTATATACACAGTTCACCTACTCTGTCCAGTCTTTATTCTGTATATACAGGTCACCTACTCTGTCCAGTCTTTATTCTGTATATACAGGTCACCTACTCTGTCCAGTCTTTATTCTGTATATACAGGTCACCTACTCTGTCCAGTCTTTATTCTGTATATACAGGTCACCTACTCTGTCCAGTCTTTATTCTGTATATACAGGTCACCTACTCTGTCCAGTCTTTATATACAGGTCACCTACTCTGTCCAGTCTTTATATACAGGTCACCTACTCTGTCCAGTCTTTATTCTGTATATACACAGTGGATCTACTCTGTCCAGCCTTTATTTTGTATATACACAGTGCACCTACTCTGTCCAGTCTTTATTCTGTATATACAGGTCACCTACTCTGTCCAGTCTTTATTCTGTATATACAGGTCACCTACTCTGTCCAGTCTTTATTCTGTATATACAGGCCATCTACTCTGTCCAGTCTTTATTCTATATATACAGGTCACCTACTCTGTCCAGTCTTTATTCTGTATATACAGGTCACCTACTCTGTCCAGTCTTTATTCTGTATATACACAGTGGATCTACTCTGTCCAGTCTTTATTCTGTATATACAGGCCATCTACTCTGTCCAGTCTTTATTCTATATATACAGGCCATCTACTCTGTCCAGTCTTTATTCTGTATATACAGGTCACCTACTCTGTCCAGTCTTTATTCTGTATATACAGGTCACCTACTCTGTCCAGTCTTTATTCTATATATACAGGTCACCTACTCTGTCCAGTCTTTATTCTGTATATACAGGTCATCTACTCTGTCCAGTCTTTATTCTATATATACAGGTCACCTACTCTGTCCAGTCTTTATTCTGTATATACAGGTCACCTACTCTGCCTCATTGCCTGCATCCGTAATGGGTCAGCGGTCAAACGACCTCCTCTCATCACTGTAAAACGCTCCCTGAAACACTTCAGCGAGCAGGCCTTTCTAATCGACCTGGCCGGGGTATCCTGGAAGGATATTGACCTCATCCCGTCAGTAGAGGATGCCTGGATATTTTTTTAAAATGCCTTCCTAACCATCTTAAATAAACATGCCCCATTCAAGAAATTTAGAACCAGGAACAGATATAGCCCTTGGTTCTCCCCAGACCTGACTGCCCTTAATCAACACAAAAACGTCCTATGGCGTTCTGCATTAGCATCGAACAGCCCCCGTGATATGCAGCTGTTCAGGGAAGCTAGCAACCATTATACACAGGCAGTTAGAAAAGCCAAGGCTAGCTTTTTCAAGCAGAAATTTGCTTCTTGCAACACTAACTCAAAAAAGTTCTGGGACACTGTAAAGTCCATGGAGAATAAGAACACCTCCTCCCAGCTGCCCACTGCACTGAAGATAGGAAACACTGTCACCACTGATAAATCCACCATAATTGAAAATTTCAATAAGCATTTTTCTACTGCTGGCCATGCTTTCCACCTGGCTACTCCTACCCCTGTCAACAGCACTGCACCCCCAACAGCAACTCGCCCAAGCCTTCCCCATTTCTCCTTCTCCCAAATCCATTCAGCTGATGTTCTGAAAGAGCTGCAAAATCTGGACCCCTACAAATCAGCCGGGCTAGACAATCTGGACCCTTTCTTTCTAAAATTATCTGCCGAAATTGTTGCCACCCCTATTACTAGCCTGTTCAACCTCTCTTTCGTGTCGTCTGAGATTCCCAAAGATTGGAAAGCAGCTGCGGTCATCCCCCTCTTCAAAGGGGGGGACACTCTTGACCCAAACTGCTACAGACCTATATCTATCCTACCATGCCTTTCTAAGGTCTTCGAAAGCCAAGTCAACAAACAGATTACCGACCATTTTGAATCTCACCATACCTTCTCTGCTATGCAATCTGGTTTCAGAGCTGGTCATGGGTGCACCTCAGCCACGCTCAAGGTCCTAAACGATATCTTAACCGCCATCGATAAGAAACATTACTGTGCAGCCGTATTCATTGATCTGGCCAAGGCTTTCGACTCTGTCAATCACCACATCCTCATCGGCAGACTCAACAGCCTTGGTTTCTCAAATGATTGCCTCGCCTGGTTCACCAACTACTTCTCTGATAGAGTTCAGTGTGTCAAATCTGAGGGTCTGTTGTCCGGACCTCTGGCAGTCTCTATGGGGGTGCCACAGGGTTCAATTCTTGGACCGACTCTCTTCTCTGTATACATCAATGAGGTCGCTCTTGCTGCTGGTGAGTCTCTGATCCACCTCTACGCAGACGACACCATTCTGTATACTTCCGGCCCTTCTTTGGACACTGTGTTAACAACCCTCCAGGCAAGCTTCAATGCCATACAACTCTCCTTCCGTGGCCTCCAACTGCTCTTAAATACAAGTAAAACTAAATGCATGCTCTTCAACCGATCACTACCTGCACCTACCCGCCTGTCCAACATCACTACTCTGGACGGCTCTGACTTAGAATACGTGGACAACTACAAATACTTAGGTGTCTGGTTAGACTGTAAACTCTCCTTCCAGACCCATATCAAACATCTCCAATCCAAAGTTAAATCTAGAATTGGCTTCCTATTTCGCAACAAAGCATCCTTCACTCATGCTGCCAAACATACCCTTGTAAAACTGACCATCCTACCAATCCTCGACTTTGGCGATGTAATTTACAAAATAGCCTCCAATACCCTACTCAACAAACTGGATGCAGTCTATCACAGTGCAATCCGTTTTGTCACCAAAGCCCCATACACTACCCACCATTGCGACCTGTACGCTCTCGTTGGCTGGCCCTCGCTTCATACTCGTCGCCAAACCCACTGGCTCCATGTCATCTACAAGACCCTGCTAGGTAAAGTCCCCCCTTATCTCAGCTCGCTGGTCACCATAGCATCTCCCACCTGTAGCACACGCTCCAGCAGGTATATCTCTCTAGTCACCCCCAAAACCAATTCTTTCTTTGGCCGCCTCTCTTTCCAGTTCTCTGCTGCCAATGACTGGAACGAACTACAAAAATCTCTGAAACTGGAAACACTTATCTCCCTCACTAGCTTTAAGCACCAACTGTCAGAGCAGCTCACAGATTACTGCACCTGTACATAGCCCACATATAATTTAGCCCTATCAACTACCTCTTTCCCAACTGTATTTAATTTATTTATTTATTTTGCTCCTTTGCACCCCATTATTTTTATTTCTACTTTGCACATTCTTCCATTGCAAAACTACCATTCCAGTGTTTTACTTGCTATATTGTATTTACCTTGCCACCAAGGCCTTTTTTGCCTTTACCTCCCTTCTCACCTCATTTGCTCACATTGTATATAGACTTGTTTATACTTTATTATTGACTGTATGTTTGTTTTACTCCATGTGTAACTCTGTGTTGTTGTATCTGTCGAACTGCTTTGCTTTATCTTGGCCAGGTCGCAATTGTAAATGAGAACTTGTTCTCAACTTGCCTACCTGGTTAAATAAAGGTAAATAATAATAATAATATACAGGTCACCTACTCTGTCCAGTCTTTATTCTGTATATACAGGTAATCTACTCTGTCCAGTCTTTATTCTATATATACAGGTCACCTACTCTGTCCAGTCTTTATTCTGTATATACAGGTCACCTACTCTGTCCAGTCTTTATTCTGTATATACAGGTAATCTACTCTGTCCAGTCTTTATTCTATATATACAGGTCACCTACTCTGTCCAGTCTTTACTCTGTATATACAGGTCACCTACTCTGTCCAGTCTTTATTCTGTATATACAGGTCATCTACTCTGTCCAGTCTTTATTCTATATATACAGGTCATCTACTCTGTCCAGTCTTTATTCTGTATATACAGGTCACCTACTCTGTCCAGTCTTTATTCTGTATATACAGGTCACCTACTCTGTCCAGTCTTTATTCTGTATATACACAGTGGATCTACTCTGCCAGCCTTTATTCTGTATATACAGGTCACCTACTCTGTCCAGTCTTTATTCTGTATATACAGGTCACCTACTCTGTCCAGTCTTTATTCTGTATATACACAGTGGATCTACTCTGTCCAGTCTTTATTCTGTATATACAGGTCACCTACTCTGTCCAGTCTTTATTCTGTATATACAGGTCACCTACTCTGTCCAGTCTTTATTCTGTATATACAGGTCACCTACTCTGTCCAGTCTCATGGATGTCTACTTGGCTTACTAGATAATCACTAACATTCCACGTTCAGTGACAGATTTGATTCCAATCTCCCTCAGAAGTGCATCTAGGTGCCAACAGTGTTGAGACTAAAGAATGGTGTGAAGGCCTTGACCCTTTAAGAGAATGAGAGAATGAAGGATCAAGTGGGGGGTGGGGGGGGGGGTAGAGAGACACTGGTACAAACATTAACTCTTGACGAGGATTAAATCACATGTTATTTGTCACATTCATGGTAAACAACAGGTGTAGACTAACAGTGAGATGCTGACTTATGGGTCCTGTACATGATAATAGGTAAGAGGTCAGGGGTCAGACCAACCTTTAATGTGTCTCTGGTACCGCTGTAGTTCTGGAGCTAGCAGCCCCCCCAGTGGACCCAAACATCCCAACGCTGCTGTCACCACTGCATCTTCATCTTCATCCTCGTCTTCATCACCCTCCCAGCCACCTAGACCACCACTGGAATACATCATCATCATCATCACTTCACCAGCCCCAGAGACCTCCTCTGGGATACAACATCATCATCACTTTACCAGCCCCAGAGACCTCCTCTGGGATACATCATCACTATACCAGCCCCAGAGACCTCCTCTGGGATACAACATCATCATCACTTTACCAGCCCCAGAGACCTCCTCTGGGATACATCATCACTATACCAGCCCCAGAGACCTCCTCTGGGATACAACATTATCACTTCACCAGCCCCAGAGACCTCCTCTGGGATACAACATCATCACTTTACCAGCCCCAGAGACCTCCTCTGGGATACAACATCATCATCACTATACCAGCCCCAGAGACCTCCTCTGGGATACAACATCATCATCACTTTACCAGCCCCAGAGACCTCCTCTGGGATACATCATCATCACTTCAACAGCCCCAGAGACCTCCTCTGGGATACAACATCACTATACCAGCCCCAGAGACCTCCTCTGGGATACATCATCACTATACCAGCCCCAGAGACCTCCTCTGGGATACAACATCACTTTACCAGCCCCAGAGACCTCCTCTGGGATACAACATCATCACTATACCAGCCCCAGAGACCTCCTCTGGGATACAACATCACTTCACCAGCCCCAGAGACCTCCTCTGGGATACAACATCACTTTACCAGCCCCAGAGACCTCCTCTGGGATACAACATCACTTTACCAGCCCCAGAGACCTCCTCTGGGATACAACATCATCACTTCACCAGCCCCAGAGACCTCCTCTGGGATACATCATCATCACTTTACCAGCCCCAGAGACCTCCTCTGGGATACATCATCATCACTATACCAGCCCCAGAGACCTCCTCTGGGATACAACATCACTTTATCAGCCCCAGAGACCTCCTCTGGGATACAACATCACTTTATCAGCCACAGAGACCTCCTCTGGGATACAACATCACTTTACCAGCCCCAGAGACCTCCTCTGGGATACAACATCACTTTATCAGCCACAGAGACCTCCTCTGGGATACAACATCACTTTACCAGCCCCAGAGACCTCCTCTGGGATACATCATCACTTTACCAGCCCCAGAGACCTCCTCTGGGATACATCATCACTTTACCAGCCCCAGAGACCTCCTCTGGGATACATCATCATCACTTTACCAGCCCCAGAGACCTCCTCTGGGATACAACATCATCATCACTTTACCAGCCCCAGAGACCTCTGGGATACAACATCATCACTATACCAGCCCCAGAGACCTCCTCTGGGATACAACATCATCATCACTTCACCAGCCCCAGAGACCTCCTCTGGGATACAACATCATCATCACTTTACCAGCCCCAGAGACCTCCTCTGAGATACAACATCACTTTACCAGCCTGTAGATATCAGCTGATAGACACACTACGGGACATTGACCAACCTGCCGTTGGGGTTGGAGGTGGGGAAGGGGGTGATGTTGTAGGGACATTGACCAACCTGCCGTTGGGGTTGGAGGTGGGGAAGGGGGTGATGCTGTAGGGACATTGACCAACCTGCCGTTGGGGTTGGAGGTGGGGAAGGGGGTGATGTTGTAGGGACATTGACCAACCTGCAGTTGGGGTTGGAGGTGGGGAAGGGGGTGATGTTGTAGGGACATTGACCAACCTGCCGTTGGGGTTGGAGGTGGGGAAGGGGGTGATGCTGTAGGGACATTGACCAACCTGCCGTTGGGGTTGGAGGTGGGGAAGGGGGTGATGCTGTAGGGACATTGACCAACCTGCCGTTGGGGTTGGAGGTGGGGAAGGGGGTGATGTTGTAGGGACATTGACCAACCTGCCGTTGGGGTTGGAGACCTGCCGTTGGGGTTGGAGGTGGGGAAGGGGGTGATGCTGTAGGGACATTGACCAACCTGCCATTGGGGTTGGAGGTGGGGAAGGGGGTGATGTTGTAGGGACATTGACCAACCTGCCGTTGGGGTTGGAGGTGGGGAAGGGGGTGATGCTGTAGGGACATTGACCAACCTGCCGTTGGGGTTGGAGGTGGGGAAGGGGGTGATGTTGTAGGGACATTGACCAACCTGCCGTTGGGGTTGGAGGTGGGGAAGGGGGTGATGCTGTAGGGACATTGACCAACCTGCCGTTGGGGTTGGAGGTGGAGGTGGGGAAGGGGGTGATGCTGTAGGGACATTGACCAACCTGCCGTTGGGGTTGGAGGTGGAGGTGGGGAAGGGGGTGATGCTGTAGGGACATTGACCAACCTGCCGTTGGGGTTGGAGGTGGGGAAGGGGGTGATGCTGTAGGGACATTGACCAACCTGCCGTTGGGGTTGGAGGTGGGGAAGGGGGTGATGCTGTAGGGACATTGACCAACCTGCCGTTGGGGTTGGAGGTGGGGAAGGGGGAGATGCTGTAGGGACATTGACCAACCTGCCGTTGGGGTTGGAGGTGGGGAAGGGGGTGATGCTGTAGGGACATTGACCAACCTGCCATTGGGGTTGGAGGTGGGGAAGGGGGTGATGTTGTAGGTGTATTTCTCTCGGAGTTCAGCCAGCTGAGGGAATGGAAACACAGCCATGGAGTACACCGTCTGGAGAGAAAAGAGGGATCAGGGTGGCAGCTTAAACAGCTGGGAAACACAGAGGAGGAGAAAGGGCTTTTTCCTCCGATATTACATCCATGCATTCTGATTGGTCCCGTGTGGCTCAGTTGGCACTTGCAGCGGCATGGTTGTGGGTTCGATTCCCACGAGGGACCAGTACCAACAAATTTGAAAATGTCTCTCTGGATCAGAGAGTCTGCTAAATGACTCACTACTGTAGTGGCTATGAATCAAAGAGTCTGCTAAATGACTCACTACTATAGTGGCTCTGGATCAGAGAGTCTGCTAAATGACTCACTACTGTAGTGGCTCTGAATCAGTGAGTATGTTAAATGATTCACTACTAAGTCTCCCTGGATAAGAGTCTGCTAAATGACTCACTACTAAGTCTCTCTGGAAAAGAGTCTGCTAAATGACTCACTACTGGAGTGGCTCTGGATAAGAGAGTCTGCTAAATGACTCACTACTGTAGTGGCTCTGGATAAGAGAGTCTGCTAAATTACTCATTACTGTAGTGGCTCTGGATAAGAGAGTCTGCTAAATGACTCACTACTGTAGTGGCTCTGGATAAGAGAGTCTGCTAAATGACTCACTACTGTAGTGGCTCTGGATAAGAGAGTCTGCTAAATGACTCATTACTGTAGTGGCTCTGGATAAGAGAGTCTGCTAAATGACTCATGTAACATTTGTGGATGTAAATAAAGGCTGTGTGTTAGAGTGGATACACAGTGCGTTCAGAATAGATAGATGACTACTGAATTTACAATGGATGAAATAAAGGTTTTGTTACTGGCCTACACACACAAAAACTCAGACAAATTATATATTTTGAAATGTTTACAAATTACGTTAAAATATATATAAAAGTTGAAATGTCTTCAGTAAATAAGTGTCTAAATAAGTTCAGGAGTCAAAAAGTTCAGGAGTCAAAATGTGCTCAACAAGTCACAAGTTGCCTGGACTCTGTGTGCAATAATAGTGTTCAACATGATTTCTGAACGACTACCTCATGTCTGTTCTCCACACATACAATTATCTGTCAGGTCCCTCAGTCAAGCACAGAATTTCAAAACACAAAGACCAGGGAGGTTTTCCAATGTCTCGCAAAGGGCACCTATTGTTAGATGGGTAAAAAAATCAAATAAAAAGCAGACATTGAATATCTGTTAGAGCATGGTGTAGTTACTACACTATTGATGGTGTATCAATACACCCAGTTACTACAACGATACAGGCTTCCTTAACTCAGTTGCCAGAGAGGAAGGAAACCGCTCAGGGATTTCACCACGAGGCCAATGGTGACTTTAAAACAGTTAGAGTTTAATGGCTGTGATAGTAAACTGAGGATGGATTAACATTGTAGTTACTCCACAATAGTAATCTATAAGACAAAGTGGAAAGAACATGCATCCTGTTTCCAACAAGCCACTGAAGTAAAACGACCTAAAACACAAGGCCAGATATACACTGGAGTGGCTGACCAAGAAGACATTGTGAATGTTCCTGAGCAACCTAGTTACAGTTTTGACTTAAAATAAAATGTAAAAAAATATATATATATATATATATATATATTAAAAAATATATATTTTATGGTCTTGAAAATCTATGGCAAGACTTGAAAATTGCTGTCTAGCAATGATCAACAACCAACTTGACAGAGCTTGAAGAATAATGTGCAAATATTGTACAATCCAGGTGTGCAAAGCTCTTAGAATCTCACTCAGAAAAACTCACAGCTGTAAACGCTGCCAAAGGTGCTTCTACCAAGTATTTGTATTTGGCGGAAGCGTAGCCTAGTGGTTAGAGCGTTGGACTAGTAACTGAAAGGTTGAAAGATCAAATCCCGAGCTGACAAGGTACAACTCTGTCATTCTGCCGCTGAGAAAGGCAGTTAGCCAACTGTTCCAAAGCAATCATTGAAAATAAGAATGTGTTCTTCACTGACTTGCCTAGCTAAGGTAAAAAAATATATATAAATAAAGGTGTGGTTGAATTATGGATCCCCATTAGTTCCTGCCAAAGCAGCAGCTACTCTTCCTGGGGTTTATTATGGATCCCCATTAGTTCCTGCCAAGACAGCAGCTACTCTTCTGGGGTTTATTATGGATCCCCATTAGTTCCTGCCAAGACAGCAGCTACTCTTCCTGGGGTTTATTATGGATCCCCATTAGTTCCTGCCAAGACAGCAGCTACTCTTCCTGGGGTTTATTATGGATCCCCATTAGTTCCTGCCAAGACAGCAGCTACTCTTCCTGGGGTTTATTATGGATCCCCATTAGTTCCTGCCAAAGCAGCAGCTACTCTTCTGGGGTTTATTATGGATCCCCATTAGTTCCTGTCAAGGCAGCAGCTACTCTTCCTGGGGTTTATTATGGATCCCCATTAGTTCCTGCCAAGACAGCAGCTACTCTTCCTGGGGTTTATTATGGATCCCCATTAGTTCCTGCCAAGACAGCAGCTACTCTTCCTGGGGTTTATTATGGATCCCCATTAGTTCCTGCCAAGGCAGCAGCTACTCTTCCTGGGGTTTATTATGGATCCCCATTAGTTCCTGCCAAGACAGCAGCTACTCTTCCTGGGGTTTATTATGGATCCCCATTAGTTCCTGCCAAGACAGCAGCTACTCTTCCTGGGGTTTATTATGGATCCCCATTAGTTCCTGCCAAGACAGCAGCTACTCTTCCTGGGGTTTATTATGGATCCCCATTAGTTCCTGCCAAGGCAGCAGCTACTCTTCTTGGGGCCAGCAAAGTTAATGCAGTTTATACAATTTTTAAAACATTACAATACATTCATAGATTTCACAAGACACTGTCTGCCCTCAGGCCCCTCCTCCACCACTACCACATATCTTCAGTACTAAATCCATGTGTGTGTGTGTGTATAGTGCGTATGCTAGCATGTGTGTGTGTGTGTGTGTATAGTGCGTATGCTAGCATGTGTGTGTGTGTTATCATGTGTCTGTGCCAATGTTTGTGTTGCTTCAAAGTCCCCGCTGTTCCATAAGGTGTTTTTTATCTGTTTTTTAAAACTTATTCTACTGCTGCATCAGTTACCTGATGTGGAATAGAGTTCCATGTAGTCATGGCTCTATGTAGTACTGTGGAATAGAGTTCCATGTAGTTATGGCTCTATGTAGTACTGTGGAATAGAGTTCCATGTAGTCATGGCTCTATGTAGTACTGTGGAATAGAGTTCCATGTAGTCATGGCTCTATGTAGTACTGTGGAATAGAGTTCCATGTAGTCATGGCTCTATGTAGTACTGTGCAATAGAGTTCCATGTAGTCATGGCTCTATGTAGTACTGAGCGCCTCCCATAGTCTGTTCTGGACTTGGGGACTGTGAAGAGACTTCTGGTGGCATGTCTTGTGGGGTATGTATGGGTGTCTGAGCTGTGTGCCAGTAGTTCGAACAGACAGCTAAATACAAGTAGTGATGAAGTCAATCTCTCCTGCACTTTGAGCCAGGAGAAATTGACATGCATATTATTAATATTAGCGCTCTGTGTACATCCAAGGGCCAGCCGTGCTGTCCTGAGACAATTGCAATTTTTTAAGTCCTTTTTTGTGTCACCTGACCACACGACTGAACAGTAGTCCAGGTGTGACAAAACTAGGGCCTGTAGGACCTGCCTTGTTGATAGTGTTGTTAAGAAGGTAGAAACTAGGGCCTGTAGGACCTGCCTTGTTGATAGTGATGTTAAGATTGTAGAAACTAGGGCCTGTAGGACCTGCCTTGTTGATAGTGATGTTAAGAAGGTAGAAACTAGGGCCTGTAGGACCTGCCTTGTTGATAGTGCTGTTAAGAAGGTAGAAACTAGGGCCTGTAGGACCTGCCTTGTTGATAGTGATGTTAAGAAGGTAGAAACTAGGGCCTGTAGGACCTGCCTTGTTGATAGTGTTGTTAAGAAGGTAGAAACTAGAGCCTGTAGGACCTGCCTTGTTGATCGTGCTGTTAAGAAGGTAGAAACTAGGGCCTGTAGGACCTGCCTTGTTGATAGTGTTGTTACGAAGGTAGAAACTAGGGCCTGTAGGACCTGCCTTGTTGATAGTGATGTTACGAAGGTAGAAACTAGGGCCTGTAGGACCTGCCTTGTTGATAGTGATGTTAAGAAGGTAGAAACTAGGGCCTGTAGGACGTGCCTTGTTGATAGTGTTGTTAAGAAGGTAGAAACTAGGGCCTGTAGGACCTGCCTTGTTGATAGTGTTGTTAAGAAGGTAGAAACTAGGGCCTGTAGGACCTGCCTTGTTGATAGTGATGTTAAGAAGGTAGAAACTAGGGCCTGTAGGACCTGCCTTGTTGATAGTGATGTTAAGAAGGTAGAAACTAGGGCCTGTAGGACCTGCCTTGTTGATAGTGCTGTTAAGAAGGTAGAAACTAGGGCCTGTAGGACCTGCCTTGTTGATAGTGATGTTAAGAAGGTAGAAACTAGGGCCTGTAGGACCTGCCTTGTTGATAGTGTTGTTAAGAAGGTAGAAACTAAAGCCTGTAGGACCTGCCTTGTTGATCGTGCTGTTAAGAAGGTAGAAACTAGGGCCTGTAGGACCTGCCTTGTTGATAGTGTTGTTACGAAGGTAGAAACTAGGGCCTGTAGGACCTGCCTTGTTGATAGTGATGTTACAAAGGTAGAAACTAGGGCCTGTAGGACCTGCCTTGTTGATAGTGATGTTAAGAAGGTAGAAACTAGGGCCTGTAGGACCTGCCTTGTTGATAGTGATGTTAAGAAGGTAGAAACTAGGGCCTGTAGGACCTGCCTTGTTGATAGTGTTGTTAAGGTAGAAACTAGGGCCTGTAGGACCTGCCTTGTTGATAGTGTTGTTAAGAAGGTAGAAACTAGAGCCTGTAGGACCTGCCTTGTTGATCGTGCTGTTAAGAAGGTAGAAACTAGGGCCTGTAGGACCTGCCTTGTTGATAGTGATGTTAAGAAGGTAGAAACTAGGGCCTGTAGGACCTGCCTTGTTGATAGTGATGTTAAGAAGGTAGAAACTAGGGCCTGTAGGACCTGCCTTGTTGATAGTGCTGTTAAGAAGGTAGAAACTAGGGCCTGTAGGACCTGCCTTGTTGATAGTGATGTTAAGAAGGTAGAAACTAGGGCCTGTAGGACCTGCCTTGTTGATAGTGTTGTTAAGAAGGTAGAAACTAAAGCCTGTAGGACCTGCCTTGTTGATCGTGCTGTTAAGAAGGTAGAAACTAGGGCCTGTAGGACCTGCCTTGTTGATAGTGTTGTTACGAAGGTAGAAACTAGGGCCTGTAGGACCTGCCTTGTTGATAGTGATGTTACAAAGGTAGAAACTAGGGCCTGTAGGACCTGCCTTGTTGATAGTGATGTTAAGAAGGTAGAAACTAGGGCCTGTAGGACGTGCCTTGTTGATAGTGTTGTTAAGAAGGTAGAAACTAGGGCCTGTAGGACCTGCCTTGTTGATAGTGATGTTAAGAAGGTAGAAACTAGGGCCTGTAGGACCTGCCTTGTTGATAGTGTTGTTAAGGTAGAAACTAGGGCCTGTAGGACCTGCCTTGTTGATAGTGTTGTTAAGAAGGTAGAAACTAGAGCCTGTAGGACCTGCCTTGTTGATCGTGCTGTTAAGAAGGTAGAAACTAGGGCCTGTAGGACCTGCCTTGTTGATAGTGTTGTTAAGAAGGTAGAAACTAGGGCCTGTAGGACCTGCCTTGTTGATAGTGATGTTAAGAAGGTAGAAACTAGAGCCTGTAGGACCTGCCTTGTTGATTGTGCTGTTAAGAAGGTAGAAACTAGGGCCTGTAGGACCTGCCTTGTTGATAGTGATGTTAAGAAGGTAGAAACTAGAGCCTGTAGGACCTGCCTTGTTGATTGTGCTGTTAAGAAGGTAGAAACTAGGGCCTGTAGGACCTGCCTTGTTGATAGTGTTGTTAAGAAGGTAGAGCAGAGCTTTCTTATGGACAGACTTCTACCCATCTTAGCTACTACTGCATCAACATGTTTTGACCATGACAGTTTACAATCCACGGTAACTCCAATAAGTTTAGTCACCTCAACTTGCTCAATTTCCACATTATCTATTACAAGATTTAGTTGAGGTTTAGTGAGTGTTTTGTTCCAAATACAATGCTTTAAGTTTTATAAATATTTAGGGCTAACTTATTCCTTGCCACCCACTCTGAAACTAACTGCAGCTCTTTGTTGAGTGTTGCAGTCATTTCAGTCGCTGTAGTAGCTGATGTGTATAATGAGTCATCCGCATACATAGAAACTCTGGCTTTACTCAGTCAGTGGCATGTCGTTAGTAAAAATTGAAAACAGCAAGGGTCCTAAACAGCTGCCCTGGAGAATGCCTGATTCTACCTGTATTATGTTGGAGAGGCTTCCATTAGAGAACACCCTCTGTGTTCTGTTACCTGGATTATGTTGGAGAGGCTTCCATTAAAGAACACCCTCTGTTCTGTTAGACAGGTAACTCTTCATCCACATTATAGCAGGGGGTGTAAAGCCATAACACATACGTTTATCCAGCAGCAGACTATGATTAATTATGTCAAAATCTGCACTGAAGTCTAACAAGACAACATATTGACTCAGGGGTGTGAATACTTACGTAAATGAGATATTTCGGCTTTTCATTCTCAAAGATTTTTCTAAAATGTTCAGACAAGTTCTCACCTTATTCATTACAGGATATTGTGTGTAGATGAGTGAGAAGGAAATCTATTTAACACTTTTTTAAATAAGGCCGCTCTCCAACCCGCGTGAGGTGGCTACAGTCTACGAGGGCGCTCTCCAACCCGCGTGAGGTGGCTACAGTCTACGAGGCCGATCTCCAACCCGCGTGAGGTGGCTACAGTCTACGAGGCCGCTCTCCAACCCGCGTGAGGTGGCTACAGTCTACGAGGCCGATCTCCAACCCGCGTGAGGTGGCTACAGTCTACGAGGCCGCTCTCCAACCCGCGTGAGGTGGCTACAGTCTACGAGGGCGCTCTCCAACCCGCGTGAGGTGGCTACAGTCTACGAGGCCGCTCTCCAACCCGCGTGAGGTGGCTACAGTCTACGAGGCCGCTCTCCAACCCGCGTGAGGTGGCTACAGTCTACGAGTCCGCTCTCCAACCCGCGTGAGGAGGCTACAGTCTACGAGGCCGCTCTCCAACCCGCGTGAGGTGGCTACAGTCTACGAGGCCGCTCTCCAACCCGCGTGAGGTGGCTACAGTCTACGAGGCCGCTCTCCAACCCGCGTGAGGTGGCTACAGTCTACGAGGCCGCTCTCCAACCCGCGTGAGGTGGCTACAGTCTACGAGGCCGCTCTCCAACCCGCGTGAGGTGGCTACAGTCTACGAGGCCGCTCTCCAACCCGCGTGAGGTGGCTACAGTCTGCGAGGCCGCTCTCCAACCCGCGTGAGGTGGCTACAGTCTACGAGGCCGCTCTCCAACCCGCGTGAGGTGGCTACAGTCTACGAGGCCGCTCTCCAACATCTCTCACCTGCATGAGGTGGCTACAGTCTACGAAGCCACTCTCCAACCCGCGTGAGGTGGCTACAGTCTACGAGGCCGCTCTCCAACATCTCTCACCTGCATGAGGTGGCTACAGTCTATGAGGCTGTTCTCCAACATCTCCTGAGTGATCCATCCCATGGTGCTGTAGAACTCGTCTGCTGTCTGACAGTACTCTATATGCCTGGGGGATACAGTGTGTAGGGGTTAGGGATGCAGTGTGTAGGGGTTAGGGATACAGTGTGTAGGGGTTAGGGATACAGTGTGTAGGGGTTAGGGATACAGTGTGTAGGGGTTAGGGATACAGTGTGTAGGGGTTAGGGATACAGTGTGTAGGGGTTAGGGATGCAGTGTGTAGGGGTTAGGGATACAGTGTGTAGGGGTTAGGGTACTCACTCCCCCAGGTGAGACCAGATGGCCAGAGCCACCCTCAGCAGAACCTCAGAACCTTCGAAGAAAACAGAGTCCCAGATCTTCAGCACGGTGTTGGGGGGCAGGCACGTAGCAAACATGGTCAGAAACCACTGCATCGTGAATACGTTGGTCAGGGGAGGCTCGTAGCTGCCTGTAAGACACACACTGGCGTAAGTCAGGGGAGTTGTAGAGGTCCGTATCACACGCTGGTGTTAGTCTGGTCCGTATCACACGCTGGCGTTAGTCTGGTCCGTATCACACGCTGGTGTTAGTCTGGTCCGTATCACACGCTGGCGTTAGTCTGGTCCGTATCACACGCTGGCGTTAGTCAGGGGAGTTGTAGAGGTCCGTATCACACGCTGGCGTTAGTCAGGGGAGTTGTAGAGGTCCGTATCACACGCTGGCGTTAGTCTGGTCCGTATTACACGCTGGCGTTAGTCAGGGGAGTTGTAGAGGTCCGTATCGCACGCTGGCGTTAGTCAGGTCCGTGTCGCACTCTGGCGTTAGTCAGGTCCGTGTCACACGCTGGCGTTAGTCAGGGGAGTTGTAGTGGTCCGTGTCACACGCTGGCGTTAGTCAGGGGAGTTGTAGAGGTCCGTATGACAGAGACAGACCCACCTCCAGCCTCTCTATCAGCAGTCTTCTGCAGGAGGTGTAGGTGCTGTGAGAGATGAGGCAGCTTCATCCTCAGGAGATCTCTAAACACAGCCATGTCCACAGACAGAGAACGCAGGTTGTTGGCAAAATAACTCTCTGGTAGCACCTTGTCTATCAGGTAGATCATCACCTGGAGGAGAGACGGAGGATCAGTTAGAATGAGTACAACAGATAAATCAAGCCTTTTCACAGCAGTGTTGTTGTAATAAATCATCCCCTTTCAGAGCAGTGTTGTTGTAATAAATCATCCCCTTTCACAGCAGTGTTGTAATAAATCATCCCCTTTCACAGCAGTGTTGGAGTTTAATAAATCAAATCAAATCAAATTTTATTTGTCACATACACATGGTTAGCAGATGTTAATGCGAGTGTAGCGAAATGCTTGTGCTTCTAGTTCCGACAATGCAGTAATAACCAACAAGTAATCTAACTAACAATTCCAAAACTACTGTCTTGTACACAGTGTAAGGGGATAAAGAATATGTACATAAGGATATATGAATGAGTGATGGTACAGAGCAGCATAGGCAAGATACAGTAGATGGTATTGAGTACAGTATGTACAAATGAGATGAGTATGTAAACAAAGTGGCATAGTTTAAAGTGGCTAGTGATACATGTATTACATAAGGATACAGTCGATGATATAGAGTACAGTATATACGTATGCATATGAGATGAATAATGTAGGGTAAGTAACATTATATAAGGTAGCATTGTTTAAAGTGGCTAGTGATATATTTACATCATTTCCCATCAATTCCCATTATTAAAGTGGCTGGAGTTGAGTCAGTGTCCGTGTGTTGGCAGCAGCCACTCAATGTTAGTGGTGGCTGTTTAACAGTCTGATGGCCTTGAGATAGAAGCTGTTTTTCAGTCTCTCGGTCCCAGCTTTGATGCACCTGTACTGACCTCGCCTTCTGGATGATAGCGGGGTGAACAGGCAGTGGCTCGGGTGGTTGATGTCCTTGATGATCTTTATGGCCTTCCTGTGACATCGGGTGGTGTAGGTGTCCTGGAGGGCAGGTAGTTTGCCCCCGGTGATGCGTTGTGCAGACCTCACCACCCTCTGGAGAGCCTTACGGTTGAGGGCGGAGCAGTTGCCGTACCAGGCGGTGATACAGCCCGCCAGGATGCTCTCGATTGTGCATCTGTAGAAGTTTGTGAGTGCTTTTGGTGACAAGCCAAATTTCTTCAGCCTCCTGAGGTTGAAGAGGCGCTGCTGCGCCTTCTTCACAATGCTGTCTGTGTGAGTGGACCAATTCAGTTTGTCTGTGATGTGTATGCCGAGGAACTTAAAACTTGCTACCCTCTCCACTACTGTTCCATCGATGTGGATAGGGGGGTGTTCCCTCTGCTGTTTCCTGAAGTCCACAATCATCTCCTTAGTTTTGTTGACGTTGAGTGTGAGGTTATTTTCCTGACACCACACTCCGAGGGCCCTCACCTCCTCCCTGTAGGCCGTCTCGTCGTTGTTGGTAATCAAGCCTACCACTGTTGTGTCGTCCGCAAACTTGATGATTGAGTTGGAGGCGTGCGTGGCCACGCAGTCGTGAGTGAACAGGGAGTACAGGAGAGGGCTCAGAACGCACCCTTGTGGGGCCCCAGTGTTGAGGATCAGCGGGGAGGAGATGTTGTTGCCTACCCTCACCACCTGGGAGAGGCCCGTCAGGAAGTCCAGTACCCAGTTGCACAGGGCGGGGTCGAGACCCAGGGTCTCGAGCTTGATGACGAGCTTGGAGGGTACTATGGTGTTGAATGCCGAGCTGTAGTCAATGAACAGCATTCTCACATAGGTATTCCTCTTGTCCAGATGGGTTAGGGCGGTGTGTAGTGTGGTTGAGATTGCATCGTCTGTGGACCTATTTGGGTGGTAAGCAAATTGGAGTGGGTCTAGGGTGTCAGGTAGGGTGGAGGTGATATGGTCCTTGACTAGTCTCTCAAAGCACTTCATGATGACGGAAGTGAGTGCCTTTCACAGCAGTGTTGTTGTAATAAATCATCCCCTTTCAGAGCAGTGTTGTAATAAATCATCCCCTTTCAGAGCAGTGTTGTAATAAATCATCCCCTTTCAGAGCAGTGTTGTAATAAATCATCCCCTTTCAGAGCAGTGTTGTTGTAATAAATCATCCCCTTTCAGAGCAGTGTTGTTGTAATAAATCATCCCCTTTCACAGCAGTGTTGGAGTGTAATAAATCATCCCCTTTCAGAGCAGTGTTGTTGTAATAAATCAACCCCTTTCACAGCAGTGTTGTTGTAATAAATCATCCCCTTTCACAGCAGTGTTGGAGTGTAATAAATCATCCCCTTTCAGAGCAGTGTTGGTGTAATAAATCATCCCCTTTCACAGCAGTGTTGTTGTAATAAATCAACCCCTTTCACAGCAGTGTTGGAGTGTAATAAATCATCCCCTTTCAGAGCAGTGTTGTAATAAATCATCCCCTTTCAGAGCAGTGTTGTAATAAATCATCCCCTTTCAGAGCAGTGTTGTAATAAATCATCCCCTTTCAGAGCAGTGTTGTAATAAATCATCCCCTTTCAGAGCAGTGTTGTAATAAATCATCCCCTTTCACAGCAGTGTTGGAGTGTAATAAATCATCCCCTTTCACAGCAGTGTTGGAGTGTAATAAATCAACCCCTTTCACAGCAGTGTTGTTGTAATAAATCATCCCCTTTCACAGCAGTGTTGTTGTAATAAATCATCCCCTTTCACAGCAGTGTTGGAGTGTAATAAATCATCCCCTTTCACAGCAGTGTTGTTGTAATAAATCATCCCCTTTCAGAGCAGTGTTGGAGTGTAATAAATCATCCCCTTTCAGAGCAGTGTTGTTGTAATAAATCATCCCCTTTCACAGCAGTGTTGTTGTAATAAATCATCCCCTTTCACAGCAGTGTTATTGTAATAAATCATCCCCTTTCACAGCAGTGTTGTTGTAATAAATCATCCCCTTTCACAGCAGTGTTGTTGTAATAAATCATCCCCTTTCAGAGCAGTGTTGGTGTGTACCTTGAGTGCGTGGCTCTCGTTGCCCTCTGTAACCTCCAGTATGAGCGCCGCCAGTACGTTGAAGCCCTGACAGTATCCTACAGCCTTATTCCAGCGAGCGTACGCCAGGAGCACCCTCTTCAGCACCACCCGGTCCTGCTCCCCCTCCTGGCCGGAGTATGAACTACAACCTGTCCTGTGTAGGTCCTAATGAACAACAAGACTTTATTCATCCATACTAGGGGACTGCATGAAATAACAAGACTGTATTCAGCCAAACCAGAGGACTGCATTTAATGATATAACAACAGTTTTACAGGGAGAGAGAGAAAGAAAGGAGAGAGAAAGAAAGAGAGAGAAAGAAAGAGAGAGAAAGAAAGAGAGAGAAAGAAAGAGAGAGAAAGAGAGAGAAAGAAAGAGAGAGAGAGAAAGAAAGAAAGAGAAAGAAAGAGAGAGAGAGAGAAAGAAAGAGAGAGAGAGAGAAAGAAAGAGAGAGAAAGAAAGAGAGAGAAAGAAAGAAAGAAAGAGAGAGAAAGAAAGAGAGAGAAAGAAAGAGAGAGAAAGAAAGAGAGAGAAAGAAAGAGAGAGAAAGAAAGAGAGAGAAAGAAAGAGAGAGAAAGAAAGAGAGAGAGAGAGAAAGAAAGAGAAAGAAAGAGAGAGAAAGAGAGAGAAAGAAAGAGACAGAGAGAGACAGAGAGAGACAGAGAGAGACAGAGAGAGACAGAGAGAGACAGAGAGAGACAGAGAGAGACAGAGAGAGACAGAGAGAGACAGAGAGAGACAGAGAGAGACAGAGAGAGACAGAGAGAGACACAGAGAGACAGAGAGACAGAGAGACAGAGAGACAGAGAGACAGAGAGACAGAGAGACAGAGAGACAGAGAGACAGAGAGACACAGAGACACAGAGACAGAGAGACAGAGAGACAGAGAGACAGAGAGACAGAGAGACAGAGAGACAGAGAGACAGATATGGACCTTGTCCTGCTAATTCATGGTTCTCTCTGAACAAGGGAAGGAGGAAACAGCTGTTGTTTCCATGATGCATTCCATGTACAAACATCCTGCTACACAAACATCAGTCTGGGTGTTACCTTAACAATCTGGATGCCCAGTGAGTCATCGTCAGGGTTACTGCGTTCGTTGAAAGCGAAGCGGAGAGTTTTGTCCCAGTCGATAGAGATACTGTGGAGGTACTGATCAGCTAGAGTCAGCCATACCTGGAGAACACAGAGTATTCATATATAGTTATACTGTACACACTAGTGCTTAGACGACACACAGCAAAGAGTCCTGACAGAGGAGAGACACAGTAAAGAGTCCTGACAGAGGAGACGCACAGTAAAGAGTCCTGACAGAGGAGACGCACAGTAAAGAGTCCTGACAGAGGAGAGACACACAGTAAAGAGTCCTGACAGAGGAGAGACACAGTAAAGAGTCCTGATAGAGGAGACGCACAGTAAAGAGTCCTGACAGAGGAGACACAGTAAAGAGTCCTGACAGAGGAGACACACAGTAAAGAGTCCTGATAGAGGAGACGCACAGTAAAGAGTCCTGACAGAGGAGACTCACAGTAAAGAGTCCTGACAGAGGAGAGACACAGTAAAGAGTCCTGACAGAGGAGACACACAATAAAGAGTCCTGACAGAGGAGACACAGTAAAGAGTCCTGACAGAGGAGAGACACAGTAAAGAGTCCTGACAGAGGAGACACACAGCGAAGAGTCCTGACAGAGACAAGACACAGTAAAGAGTCCTGACAGAGGAGAGACACAGTAAAGAGTCCTGACAGAGGAGACACAAAGTAAAGAGTCCTGACAGAGGAGTCCTGACAGAGGAGACACACAGTAAAGAGTCCTGACAGAGGAGACACACAGTAAAGAGTCCTGACAGAGGAGACACACAGTAAAGAGTCATGACAGAGGAGACACACAGTAAAGAGTCCTGACAGAGGAGAGACACAGTAAAGAGTCCTGACAGAGGAGACACACAGTAAAGAGTCCTGACAGAGGAGAGACACAGTAAAGAGTCCTGACAGAGGAGAGACACAGTAAAGAGTCCTGACAGAGGAGAGACACAGTAAAGAGTCCTGACAGAGGAGAGACACAGTAAAGAGTCCTGACAGAGGAGAGACACAGTAAAGAGTCATGACAGAGGAGACTCACAGTAAAGAGTCCTGACAGAGGAGAGACACAGTAAAGAGTCCTGTCCTGACAGAGGAGAGACACAGTAAAGAGTCCTGACAGAGGAGACACACAGTAAAGAGTCCTGACAGAGGAGACACACAGTAAAGAGTCCTGACAGAGGAGACACACAGTAAAGAGTCCTGACAGAGGAGAGACACAGCAAAGAGTCCTGACAGAGACAAGACACAGTAGAGTCCTGACAGAGGAGAGACACAGTAAAGAGTCCTGACAGAGGAGACACACAGTAAAGAGTCCTGACAGAGGAGACACACAGTAAAGAGTCCTGACAGAGGAGTCCTGACAGAGGAGACACACAGTAAAGAGTCCTGACAGAGGAGACACACAGTAAAGAGTCCTGACAGAGGAGACACACAGTAAAGAGTCCTGACAGAGGAGAGACACAGTAAAGAGTCCTGACAGAGGAGACACACAGTAAAGAGTCCTGACAGAGGAGTCCTGACAGAGGAGACACACAGTAAAGAGTCCTGACAGAGGAGACACACAGTAAAGAGTCCTGACAGAGGAGACACACAGTAAAGAGTCCTGACAGAGGAGACACACAATAAAGAGTCCTGACAGAGGAGAGACACAGCAAAGAGTCCTGACAGAGACAAGACACAGTAGAGTCCTGACAGAGGAGAGACACAGTAAAGAGTCCTGACAGAGGAGACACACAGTAAAGAGTCCTGACAGAGGAGACACACAGTAAAGAGTCCTGACAGAGGAGTCCTGACAGAGGAGACACACAGTAAAGAGTCCTGACAGAGGAGACACACAGTAAAGAGTCCTGACAGAGGAGACACACAGTAAAGAGTCCTGACAGAGGAGACGCACAGGAAAGAGGGGAGAGACACAGTAAAGAGTCCTGTCCTGACAGAGGAGACCCACAGTAAAGAGTCCTGTCCTGACAGGGGAGACCCACAGTAAAGAGTCCTGACAGAGGAGACACAGTAAAGTGCCTTTGAAAGGGGTATGGTAGTAGGTGCCAGGTGCACCGGTTTGTGTCAGGACCTTGTCAAAAGGGGGTGCAACTCAATATTAGGAAGGTGCTCCTAATGTTTGGTACACTCAGTGTATGTGTATGGTTGGTCACCTGTTAGATATTTGGTGGTAGATATACATAAAAATACAAAACACAACAAGTTATAGTTCACAGAAGGAAATCAGTCAACTGAAATAAATTAATTAGGGCCTAATCTATGGATTTCACATGACTGGGCAGGCGCACAGCAATGGGTGGGCCTGGGAGGGCATAGGGCCACCCACAGCGGAGCCAGGCCCAGCCAATCAGAATTACTCTGTTCCCACAACGGGGCTTTATTACAGACAGAAATCCTCCTCAGTTTCATCAGTTGTTCGGCTGGTCTCAGACGATCCAGCAGGTGAAGAAGCCAGGGGCCGTCTCTGAAGGAGAGAGAGATGGTGCTTCGGACAGGGTGACCAGAGACACTAGTTTGGTTAAACAGAACAAATACGACCTACGCAGATTGATCAAGATGGCAAAGCAGAAGTATAGGACAAAGTGGAGGAGCAATTGAGCGGGTCGGACACGAGGCGTTTGTGGCAGGGGCTCCTAACTTTCACGGATTACAATAAAAGCCAGCCATGTCGCGGACGCCAATGCCGCCCTACCGGACGAGCTAAAACCCCTCGTTCTCCCGCTTTGAGCAAAACAACTGAGCTGCAGAGGACAACGAGGGCTGCGTACAGTTGAAGTGGGAAGTTCACATACACTTAGGTTGGAGTCATTAAAACTTGTTTTTCAACCAATCCACAAATGTATTGTTAACAAACTATAGTTTTGGCAAGTCGGTTAGGACATCTACTTTGTACATGACAAGTAATTTTTCCAACAATTATTTACAGAAAAATAATGTCACTTATAATTCACTGTATCACAATTCCAGTGGGTCAGAAGTTTGCATACACTAAGTTGACTGTGCCTTTAAACAGATTGGAAAATTACAGAAAATTATGTCATGGCTTTAGAAGCTTCTGATAGGCTAATTGACATAATTTGAGTTAATTGGAGGTTTACCTGTGGATGTATTTCAAGGCCTACCTTCAAACTCAGTGCCTCTTTGCTTGACATCATGGAAAAATCAAAAGAAATCAGCCAAGACCTAAAAAAAAAAAAAATTGTAGACCTCCACAAGTCTGGTTCATCCTTGGGAGCAATTTCCAAACGCCTGAAGGTACCACATTCATCTGTACAAACAATAGTACGCAAGTAGGAAAACCATGGGATCACGCAGCCGTCATAACGCTCAGGAGGGAGACGCGTTCTGTCTCCTAGAGATGAACGTACTTTGGTGCGAAAAGTGCAAATCAATCCCAGAACAACAGCAAAGGACCTTGAAGATGCTGGAGGAAACAGGTACAAAAGTATCTATATCCACAGTAAAAACAAGTCCTATATCGACATAACCTGAAAGGCCGCTCAGCAAGGAAGAAGCCACTGCTCCAAAACCTCTAGAAAAAAAAGCCAGACTACGGTTTGCAAATGGGGACAAAGATGGTACTTTTTGGAGAAATGTCCTCTGGTCTGATGAAACAAAAATATAACTGTTTGGCCATAATGACCATCGTTATGTTTGGAGAAAAAAGGGGGAGGCTTGCGAGCCGAAGAACACCATCCCAACCGTGAAGCATGGGGGTGGCAGCATCATGTTGTGGGGGTGCTTTGCTGCAGGAGGGACTGGAGCACTTCACAAAATAGATGTGATAGTGTCAAGGGAAGTTTAAAAAAATCCCCACTGTCTCTCTGCCACTTTAGGTCTGGACTAAGCCATTTATTTTCACCTCTCTGACACTTCAGGTCTGGACTAAGCCATTTCTTTTCACCTCTCTGCCACTTTAGGTCTGGACTAAGCCATTTCTTTTCACCTCTCTGCCTACTGTATGTCGTGGGCGGCGTTTCCTGTCAGACAGAGTGGTGAATGAACGAGCTGCTAACAAGGCAAATCCAGGGGAACACGAGCACATGAATCATTCATGATTCAGAGGGAGCAGTCGAACATAATGAGCACATATTATTCATGATTCAGAGGGAGCAGACGAACATAATGAGCACGCATGAATCATTCATGATTCCACTTGTTCATAATGAGCCACTCAGAGGTAGGCACGATTAGAACTTCTGGGCGTTGATCAACGATTAGAACTCAGGTCAAGAAGCCTTCTGGGCGTTGATCAACGATTAGAACTCAGGTCAAGAAGCCTTCTGGGCGTTGATCAACGATTAGAACTCCGGTCAAGAAGCCTTCTGGGCGTTGATCAACGATTAGAACTCAGGTCAAGAAGCCTTCTGGGCGTTGATCAACGATTAGAACTCAGGTCAAGAAGCCTTCTGAGTATTGTCAGTTCTGTACCTACCTGGCTGAGTGGCAGTGTGGGCAGAATGAGCGAGCTCGCCTGGCAACCAGAGCTCGAAACACGTGAGGAAATATAACTCTAGTCTGCCTGGAAATGAATTCACAAGACCAATACATTTTTCATATTAACATTTGATAATATTCTGTTCTCTTCATTTTAATTCAAGTACATTTCATGTACCAACTGGAGAAAATGTCAGATTTTCAAGATATTCCAGTACTTGAACTTCAGAGCACAACATTTAAGCACATCAACCACCTTGTGTACTCCCTGTACACACACACACACGACTGGCCTCACACAGTTCCATCATCAAGTTCACTGACGACGAGACAGTAGACCTGATTACCAACGAGACAACCTACAGAGAGGAGGTAGGCACTCTGACGGTGTGGTGTCAGGTAAACAACCTCCCCCTGAACAACGACCAGACAACCTACAGAGAGGAGGTAGGCACTCTGACGGTGTGGTGTCAGGTAAACAACCTCTCCCTGAACAACGACCAGACGGTCTACAGAGAGGAGGTAGGCACTCTGACGGTGTGGTGTCAGGTAAACAACCTCTCCCTGAACATCAGCAAAGCAAAGAAGCTGATTGTGGACTTCAGGAGGAACCAGGCTGGGTATGTCCACGTCCTCATCATTCGGGCAGCAGTGGAGACTGTCAAAAACCTCAAGTTCCTCTGCGTACCCATCTCAGAGGAGCTGAAATGGTCAAACCACACTGACACCGTAGCGAAGACTGCGACTCTTCAACCTCAGGAAGCTGAAGAAATTCAGCCTGTCCCAGTGGGCCCTCACAGTGTTCTACAGGAGAGAGTTAACTAGCATGCTCTAGTTGTAATGGCTGCATTACCACCTGGCTAATGCACAGGTATTTCCATGGTAACAGAAATCTACAGCCATCAAAATACTGCTTGTCCTGCACATCTGATGTGTTTCCTTCTGTCTACAGTCAGAATAAACACCAATCAACTGGGGCCCCTGGCTGGCAAGTCAGAATAAACACCAATCAACTGGGACCGCTGGCTGGCCAGTCAGAATAAACACCAATCAACTGGGACCGCTGGCTGGCCAGTCAGAATAAACACCAATCAACTGGGACCGCTGGCTGGCCAGTCAGAATAAACACCAATCAACTGGGACCGCTGGCTGGCCAGTCAGAATAAACACCAATCAACTGGGACCGCTGGCTGGCCAGTCAGAATAAACACCAATCAACTGGGACCGCTGGCTGGCCAGTCAGAATAAACACCAATCAACTGGGACCGCTGGCTGGCCAGTCAGAATAAACACCAATCAACTGGGACCGCTGGCTGGCCAGTCAGAATAAACACCAATCAACTGGGACCGCTGGCTGGCCAGTCAGAATAAACACCAATCAACTGGGACCGCTGGCTGGCAAGTCAGAATAAACACCAATCAACTGGGACCGCTGGCTGGCCAGTCAGAATAAACACCAATCAACTGGGACCTCTGGCTGGCCAGTCAGAATAAACACCACTAGAGAGATGGGAAGAACCATCACATCTGTTATATCAGTAGCACTACTATGACGTACCCTCTTCCTCCACTCTTTAGGGATGCCTGTAGGAAGTCTGACCACAGCCTTCAGAGCATCATACCACTGGGGAGAGAGAGAACACACAGATCAGATTCAGACAGATCAGATCCACATAAATATGATACACACACAGACACCTGAAACAGGGCTAAAGATGTGATGGGACACGACCATACTGACCTGTTGGAAGCCGTTCTTGCCCAGAGAAGGTTCGATGGTGAACTTTAACCTGGTGTCCACTCCTACAGAGAACAGTGTACAGACTGAAGAACTCCACTGTAGCAGAACGGTCAGTCACCACACACACAGAAAGCTCTCTAACAAGGCCTACTGACTAATCAGGTACATCATATCATCAGTCTAAGTACAGTGACATGCGGGGAGGAAAATAAGCACGTCCATTACTAATGACGTCACTGCTATCTGTGTGCACCTGGGCTAAACAAATCACATGTAATGAGGTCACTGCTATCCGTGTGCAACTGGGCTAAACAAATCACATGTAATGAGGTCACTGCTATCCGTGTGCACCTGGGCTAAACAAATCACATGTATCATGGTACTGAAACATGGCGATGTGGAAATATATTAGTGACAATGACTTTGCGTTCTTCCAATGATTTACTCTTAATCTATTTTCAGCACCACCGAACAGCTGTGAGGTGCTAGGCTCTCTGGGGCTATTCATTAAGCTAATTCTGTTGCAAAACGTTTCTTAAAACGGGAGCAAACAGAACTAAAACAGGGTGGCATCCAGCCGGATTTGTCCAATAAAAACTATAGTTTTGCTCTGTTTGCCTCCGTTTGGTTCTTAAACGGTAAACGTTTCCATGACGAATTCGCCCCAGGTTGTGTTTTATTAGATGTTGCTGTCCGCCACTGTGGTGCTGAATCCTTTCCGGTTTCGCTCTCGAGTTACACTACAACAAGTCCTAACGACCACAACCTGACGCTCTGAAACTCACACAACGGAAGTAACGAAACTATAACCCAGATCAGAGCATCCTTAAATGAAACAAACGGGAAAGAGAATGATTCAGACTGAACCCGTTCCTCCAGCCCTAACCTGTCAGGCGGCCAGCTAGCGACCACACAGCCGCCATTTGCCCCGCTCTGCACGGCTTCATGCTACCAGCTCACACCGGTCTCTCTAACTCTCCCCACCTACACTAACCTTTTATACAGTTTAGAGTATAGCTCCAACCTGGGTCTCTCTGAGCGCTGTCTGTCTCCTCCATGTTGAGATCTGGCCAGGTCTTCTATAGCTGGTCAGCTGCTGGCCACCAGAGTCGCCCCCGACACTGTGTTTACATTACAGCGACCATGACACCCTCCTCCTAGAGATAGATATGACTAGACCTATGGGCTAGGCTACATGTAGCTAGGCTACATCGGACAGCTGCATCCAATACAAGACGACATGAAGGAATTCAACTACAGGGCTTTAGTTATATCAGTCCTATCAGCCCTAACACAAGGTTGACGGGGAATCACATGAATGAAACGCCTATGTAAACTATCGCCATGATTTCAGAACCACAATGAATGAACAACCCCCATGACGCCACCACAACTAGCAGTGACATGTTATTCTGTACAGACAAGACCACAGCGCTCCCTCCCCTGAGACAAAAACGAACAGAGTATCAATCAGGCCGGAGCTGAACGGGCTCCGTTCGGTCACCTGGCTCGAGCGTGCAGAGCAGACGGGGCGCTCTCCGGGAGATTCCGTTCCTTTTCTTCAGGACGTTACTGATGATGTTACCGACACCGCTCGAACCCTGCCGCAACACACACGGCCCAGACCGAGCCCTCCTCCCCGCGTTAAACCGGGCCTGCTTCATTTCCCAATCAAACCGAAACACGCACCATGTAGCCTAAAAGTAATTGTCGGTAGACTACATTGATGTTTATTCCCCTTTGTGCGCTGCTTCAATCTAAAAATGTCTGTTATTCCCTCCGTCCCACGCGAATCCCGTCGCCCAGCTGCTCCACGACAGCCCGATGTCTTCCAGGGAGCAGGGAGGTTGATCAATCACATTGATCTTTCCGTCTCCGGTCCAACCCAAGAACTGTCAACAGTCTCGCGCACACAGGAAATGGCCTTGATGTCCGATCCATCCAGGAGGAAATCACGCGCAATTATGCCTTTAAAACATTGATTCAAGAGTTGCTAGAAGATATAGATCTGTCTTAATCGATGATCAGTTGTCCCTCCCTCCCTAACCATATGGAGGAGATGCGGCTCTGCAGCGGTCTCAGGAGCTGCTGCCCCGGTATACACCCCTACCCAGCGTCACAGGGAGGGAGGGAGGGATGGATGGATGGATGCGGTATGGTGGCGGAGGAGAAGAAAGCCGTGATGAAGTAATGTGAAGGGAGGGGTGGAGAGGGGAAGCTCGGCAGAGCAACAACCCCAAAAAGAGAGCCATTGTGAATGGAGAGACTGTCATCGCTGCTACATCACTAGATAACAAGGCATGTATACAACACGTGTCGGCTACATTTCAAGCAGTCTGAAAAGACAGTCGACGTAAACAAGCGTATGTCGTAAAGGGGCAGTGTTGTATTTTGAGACAGGCTTGAATATGCAAATAAGCCAATAGGCGGAAGGGTAGCCCACAATGTGGTCTACTTTACTGCATGGTAATAACAATACGTGGTTTCTTGCATCATACAACACAATACAATTTACAGACCCATGGTGTTAAAGATCAAGTCAAATCTATCATTAATGTCAAGCCCATCAATGTAGGCCTGAATTGAACACCACATATAGACAGACTACTGTAGGCCATAGAAATCAGAAGCTATTGCCATGTGAAAATGTCATGGAATTTGTTCCATTGGTTTTGTTGGTAGGACTACATTATGCTCAAAATAGCCACAATAGCCTATTGGCTACTCTCTAAAACTGTAAGGGCACAGCCTATTGGCTACTGTCTAAAACTATAAGGGTACAGCCTATTGGCTACTCTCTAAAACTGTAAGGGCACAGCCTATTGGCTACTGTCTAAAACAGTAAGGGTACAGCCTATTGGCTACTGAAACTGTAAGGGTACATACAGCCTATTGGCTACTGTCTAAACGGTAAGGGCACAGCCTATTGGCTACTGAAACTGTAAGGGTACAGCCTATTGGCTACTGAAACTGTAAGGGTACATACAGCCTATTGGCTACTGTCTAACACTGTAAGGGCACAGCCTATTGGCTACTGTCTAAAACTGTAAGGGCACAGCCTATTGGCTACTGAAACTAAGGGCACAGCCTATTGGCTACTGTCTAAAACTAAGGGCACCGCCTATTGGCTACTGTCTAAAACTGTAAGGGTACAGCCTATTGGCTACTGAAACTGTAAGGGCACAGCCTATTGGCTACTGTCTAAAACTAAGGGCACCGCCTATTGGCTACTGTCTAAAACTGTAAGGGTACAGCCTATTGGCTACTGAAACTGTAAGGGCACAGCCTATTGGCTACTGTCTAAAACTAAGGGCACCGCCTATTGGCTACTGTCTAAAACTGTAAGGGTACAGCCTATTGGCTACTGAAACTGTAAGGGCACAGCCTATTGGCTACTGTCTAAAACTAAGGGCACCGCCTATTGGCTACTGTCTAAAACTGTAAGGGTACAGCCTATTGGCTACTGAAACTGTAAGGGTACAGCCTATTGGCTACTGTCTAAAACTGTGAACGTGCACCGGAAGTTGCACAACTTTCTCAATGTTCAAGTTTCCGCTCACAAGACATAAAATGTGCTCATTGCCCCCAAAATATAGAAATATAAATATAGGGAACACCAGTACGCAGCAACAAAAAAACTACATTGAATCCATTTTAAATTCAGGCTGTAACAATAAAATGTGGAAAAAGTGGAGGGGTGTGAACACCGTCTGGAGGCCCTGGGCACACCGTCTGGAGGCCCTGGGCATACCGTCTGGAGGCCCTGGGCACACCGTCTGGAGGCCCTGGGCACACCGTCTGGAGGCCCTGGGCACACCGTCTGGAGGCCCTGGGCACACCGTCTGGAGGGTGTGGTCAGGGTAATATAGGGAATAGGAGCACGACACTACACAGGGAATAGGAGCACGACACTACACAGGGAATAGGGAGCACGACACTACACAGGGAATAGGAGCACGACACTACACAGGGAATAGGTAGCACGACACTACACAGGGAATAGGGAGCACGACACTACACAGGGAATAGGAGCACGACACTACACAGGGAATAGGAGAACCACACTACACAGGGAATAGGGAGCACGACACTACACAGGGAATAGGAGCACGACACTACATAGGGAATAGGGAGCACGACACTACACAGGGAATAGGGAGCACGACACTACATAGGGAATAGGGAGCACGACACTACATAGGGAATAGGGAGCACGACTACACAGGGAATAGGGAGCACGACACTACATAGGGAATAGGGAGCACGACACTACATAGGGAATAGGGAGCACGACACTACACAGGGAATAGGGAGCACGACACTACATAGGGAATAGGGAGCACGACACTACATAGGGAATAGGGAGCACGACACTACACAGGGAATAGGGAGCACGACACTACACAGGGAATAGGAGAACCACACTACACAGGGAATAGGGAGCACGACACTACACAGGGAATAGGAGCACGACACTACACAGGGAATAGGGAGCACGACACTACACAGGGAATAGGGAGCACGACACTACATAGGGAATAGGGAGCACGACTACACAGGGCACTACCGCGTCTCCTTACTTCTCTTCTGGGACACGGCCTGCAGACAGGCGGTGATGATGTCATAGTTCTTCTGGAGCTTGTGACTGAGGCGGTCTCTCCTCTTCAGCTGGCGCAGCAGCTTGGCTGACTGGAGACCTGTCCTGTAGCGTACCTCTCCTATGATACAGCTCAACTCTTCTGGTGCTGAAACACAATATAGATACATAGATATAGATATATAGATCAGCTTGGCTGACTGGAGACCTGTCCTGTAGCGTACCTCTCCTATGATACAGCTCAACTCTTCTGGTGCTGAAACACAATATAGATACATAGATATAGATATATAGATCAGCTTGGCTGACTGGAGACCTGTCCTGTAGCATACCTCTCCTATGATACAGCTCAACTCTTCTGGTGCTGAAACACAATATAGATATATAGATATATATATATAGATCAGCTTGGCTGACTGGAGACCTGTCCTGTAGCGTACCTCTCCTATGATACAGCTCAACTCTTCTGGTGCTGAAACACAATATAGATATATAGATATAGATATATAGATCAGCTTGGCTGACTGGAGACCTGTCCTGTAGCATACCTCTCCTATGATACAGCTCAACTCTTCTGGTGCTGAAACACAATATAGATACATAGATATAGATATATAGATCAGCTTGGCTGACTGGAGACCTGTCCTGTAGCGTACCTCTCCTATGATACAGCTCAACTCTTCTGGTGCTGAAACACAATATAGATACATAGATATAGATATATAGATCAGCTTGGCTGACTGGAGACCGGTCCTGTAGCTGGAACACTATAGATATATAGATATATAGATCAGCTTGGCTGACTGGAGACCGGTCCTGTAGCTGGAACACTATAGATATATAGATATATAGATCAGCTTGGCTGACTGGAGACCGGTCCTGTAGCTGGAACACTATAGATACTGTATATCAGCTCCTCAGAGTAGTAATAATAATCAGGCTGTCATGTATATTTGTATTTATTACGGATCCCAATTAGTTCCTGCCAAGGCAGCAGCTACTCTTCCTGGGGTTTATTATGGATCCCCATTAGTTCCTGTCAAGACAGCAGCTACTCTTCCTGGGGTTTATTATGGATCCCCATTAGTTCCTGTCAAGGCAGCAGCTAGTCTTCCTGGGGTTTATTATGGATCCCCATTAGTTCCTGCCAAGGCAGCAGCTACTCTTCCTGGGGTTTATTATGGATCCCCATTAGTTCCTACCCAGGCAGCAGCTAGTCTTCCTGGGGTTTATTATGGATCCCCATTAGTTCCTGCCAAGGCAGCAGCTACTCTTCCTGGGGTTTATTATGGATCCCCATTACTTCCTGCCAAGGTAGCAGCTACTCTTCCTGGGGTTTATTATGGATCCCCATTAGTTCCTGCCAAGGCAGCAGCTACTCTTCCTGGGGTTTATTATGGATCCCCATTAGTTCCTGCCAAGGCAGCAGCTACTCTTCCTGGGGTTTATTATGGATCCTCATTAGTTCCTGTCAAGGCAGCAGCTAGTCTTCCTGGGGCCAGCAACATTAAGGCAGTAATATACATTATAAAACCATTTTTAAACATTAAAATGCATTTTATAACAGACTTCAAAATACATTACGTGTGTGGGAGTGACAGACTGGCAGTAGTAGCTGTAATGTGATTTTATCATTCAGAGTAATATTGGCCCGCAGTAGACCCCACGGCCCCCAGTAGACCCCACGGCCCGCAGTAGACCCCACGGCCCGCAGTAGACCCCACGGCCCGCAGTAGACCCCACGGCCCGCAGTAGACCCCACGGCCCGCAGTAGATTCTACGGCCCGTCGGAGACCACGTTTCCAGCCAAAGTGTATATGTCAGTAAAGCCATACCATACAAACAATTAACAACATTTCAGTACAATTTTATAAAATGGTTACAGATCATGTTCATATTACATGGGATCTTTGTGTGTCCGTAAAATGTATTATGGGAGATATGGCCGTGGAAACGCCTATATACACAAATACATTTATACAGACATTTATATTTGACCTTTATTTAACCAGGTAAGCTAGCTGAGAAGAAGTCCTCATTTACAACTGCGACCTGGCCAAGATAAAGCTCAGATCAAATGTTGGAGTCACATGATGATAAGGTGTGCAGTCCCTCCACTACGACCATGTCGTTTCTTAGGCTACAGATTAAAATACATGATGGTCAACTTCACAGGGTGTTCAAAGTGCACGCTATGAGTTTGATGCCGATTTTCAATAAATAATGAGTCTCCCCCCCCCCCCCACTGTACCCTAGAGCTGGACTCCCCCCCCACTGTACCCTAGAGCTGGACTCCCCCCCCACCGTACCCTAGAGCTGGACTCCCCCCCACTGTACCCTAGAGCTGGACTCCCCCCCCACTGTACCCTAGAGCTGGACTCCCCCCCCACTGTACCCTAGAGCTGGACTCCCCCCCCACTGTACCCTAGAGCTGGACTCCCCCCCACTGTACCCTAGAGCTGGACCCCCCCCCCCCCAAGTGTATCCTAGAGCTGGACTCCCCCCCACCGTACCCTAGAGCTGGACTCCCCCCCACTGTACCCTAGAGCTGGACCCCCCCCCCAAGTGTATCCTAGAGCTGGACTCCCCCCCACTGTACCCTAGAGCTGGACCCCCCCCCCCAAGTGTATCCTAGAGCTGGACCCCCCCCCCCTGTATCCTAGAGCTGGACTCCCCAGCCACTGTACCCTAGAGCTGGACTCCCCCACTGTACCCTAGAGCTGGACCCCCCCCCCCCACTGTATCCTAGAGCTGGACTCCCCCCCACTGTACCCTAGAGCTGGACCCCCCCCCCCACTGTACCCTAGAGCTGGACTCCCCCCGCTGTATCCTAGAGCTGGACCCCCCCCCACTGTACCCTAGAGCTGGACTCCCCCCCCACTGTACCCTAGAGCTGGACTCCCCCCCCCCCCCCCCCCCCCCCCACTGTACCCTAGAGCTGGACTCCCCCCCACTGTACCCTAGAGCTGGACTCCCCCCCACTGTACCCTAGAGCTGGACCCCCCCCCCCCCCCCCCAGTACCCTAGAGCAGGTCTCCCCCCCGCAACTGTACCCTAGAGCAGGACTCCCCCCCCCCCCCCCCCCCACAACTGTACCCTAGAGCTGGACTCCCCCCCACTGTACCCTAGAGATGGACTCACAGCCCCCCCCCCCCCCCCCCCCACTGTACCCTAGAGATGGACTCACACCCCGCCCCCCCCCACTGTACACTAGAGCAGGTCTCCCCCCCGCCACTGTACCCTAGAGCAGGTCTCCCCCGCTCCACTGTACCCTAGAGCAGGACTTCCCCCCCCCCCCGCCACTGTACCCTAGATCAGGTCTCCCCGCCCACCCCCCATACCCTAGAGCTGGACTCCCCCCCACCCCACAGTACCCTAGAGCTGGATCCCCCCCCACTGTACCCTAGAGCTGGACTGCCCCCCCACTTTACCCTAGAGCTGGACTCCCCCCCCACTGTACCCTAGAGCTGGACTCCTGCCCACTGTACCCTAGAGCTGGACTCCCCCCCACTGCACTCTAGAGCAGGTCTCCCCCCGCCACTGTACCCTAGATCAGGTCTCCCCCCCCGCCACTGTACCCTAGAGCTGGACTCCCCCCGCCCCCCCCCCACTAGTGTACCCTAGAGCTGGACTCCCCCCCCCTCCCCCCCACTGTACCTTTGAGCTGGACTCCCCCCCCCCCCCCCCACTGTACCCTAGAGCTGGACTCCCCCCCCCCCACTGTACCCTAGAGCAGGTCTCCCCCCCGCAACTGTACCCTAGATCAGGTCCTCCCCCCCCAAGTGTATCCTAGAGCTGGACTCCCCCCCCCACTTTACCCTAGAGCTGGACTCCCCCCCCCACTGTACCCTAGAGCTGGACTCCTGCCCACTGTACCCTAGAGCTGGACTCCCCCCCACTGCACTCTAGAGCAGGTCTCCCCCCGCCACTGTACCCTAGAGCTGGACTCCCCCCGCCCCCCCCCCCACTAGTGTACCCTAGAGCTGGACTCCCCCCCCCCCCCCCCCCACTGTACCTTAGAGCTGGACTCCCCCCCCCCCCCCCCCCCCCCCACTGTACCCTAGAGCTGGACTCCCCCCCCCCCCCCCCCCACTGTACCCTAGAGCAGGTCTCCCCCCCGCAACTGTACCCTAGATCAGGTCCTCCCCCCCCAAGTGTATCCTAGAGCTGGACTCCCCCCCCCACTGTACCCTAGAGCTGGACCCCCCACTGTATCCTAGAGCTGGACACCCCCCCACTGTACCCTAGAGCTGGACTCCCCCCCACTGTACCCTAGAGCTGGACTCCCCCCCCCCCACTGTACCCTAGAGCTGGACTCCCCCCCACCACTGTACCCTAGAGCTGGACCCGCCCCACTGTATCCTAGAGCTGGAACCCCCCCCCCCACTGTACCCTAGAGCTGGACTCCCCCCACTGTACCCTAGAGCTGGACTACCCCCCACTGTACCCTAGAGCTGGACTCCCCACCCCAATGTACCCTAGAGCTGGACTCCCCCCCCCCCCCCCCCCAGTACCCTAGAGCAGGTCTCCCCCCACTGTATCCTAGAGCTGGACTCCCCCCCACCGTACCCTAGAGCTGGAATCCCCCCCCACTGTACCCTAGAGCTGGACTCCCCCCCCCCCCTGTACCCTAGAGCAGGTCGCCCCCCACTGTACCCTAGAGCTGTACTCCCCCCCCCCCCCCCCCACTGTACCCTAGAGCAGGTCTCCCCCGCGCCACTGTACCCTAGAGCAGGACTCCCCCCCCCGCCACTGTACCCTAGAGCAGGTCTCCCCCGCGCCACCGTACCCTAGAGCTGGACTCCCCCCACTGTACCCTAGAGCTGGACTAACCCCACTGTACCCTAGAGCTGGAATCCTCCCCACTGTACCCTAGAGCTGGTCTCCCCCCGCCACTGTACCATTGATCAGGTCTCCCCCCGCCACTGTACCCTAGAGCTGGACTCCCCCCACTGTATCCTAGAGCTGGACTCCCCCCCACTGTACCCTAGAGCTGGACTCCCCCCCACTGTACCCTAGAGCTGGACTCCCCCCCACTGTACCCTAGAGCTGGACTCCCCCCCCACTGTACCCTAGAGCTGGACTCCCCCCCACTGTACCCTAGAGCTGGACTCCCCCCCACTGTACCCTAGAGCTGGACTCCCCCTCCGCCCCGTACCCTAGAGCTGGACTCCCCCCCACCCCACAGTACCCTAGAGCTGGATCCCCCCCCCACTGTACCCTAGAGCTGGACTGCCCCCCCACTGTACCCTAGATCAGGTCTCCCCCCCCCGCCACTGTACCCTAGAGCTGGACTCCCCCCGTACCCCCCGCCACTGTACCCTAGAGCAGGTCTCCCCCGCGCCACTGTACCCTAGAGCAGGACTCCCCCCCCCCCGCCACTGTACCCTAGATCAGGTCTCCCCGCCCACCCCCCATACCCTAGAGCTGGACTCCCCCCCACCCCACCCCACCCTAGAGCTGGATCCCCCCCCACTGTACCCTAGAGCTGGACTGCCCCCCCACTTTACCCTAGAGCTGGACTCCCCCCCACTGTACCCTAGAGCTGGACTCCCCCCCACTGTACCCTAGAGCTGGACTCCTGCCCACTGTACCCTAGAGCTGGACTCCCCCCCACTGCACTCTAGAGCAGGTCTCCCCCCGCCACTGTACCCTAGAGCTGGACTGCCCCCCCACTTTACCCTAGAGCTGGACTCCCCCCCCACTGTACCCTAGAGCTGGACTCCTGCCCACTGTACCCTAGAGCTGGACTCCCCCCCACTGCACTCTAGAGCAGGTCTCCCCCCGCCACTGTACCCTAGATCAGGTCTCCCCCCCCGCCACTGTACCCTAGAGCTGGACTCCCCCCGCCCCCCCCCCACTAGTGTACCCTAGAGCTGGACTCCCCCCCCCTCCCCCCCACTGTACCTTTGAGCTGGACTCCCCCCCCCCCCCCCCCCCCCACTGTACCCTAGAGCTGGACTCCCCCCCCCCCCACTGTACCCTAGAGCAGGTCTCCCCCCCGCAACTGTACCCTAGATCAGGTCCTCCCCCCCCAAGTGTATCCTAGAGCTGGACTCCCCCCCCCACTTTACCCTAGAGCTGGACTCCCCCCCCCACTGTACCCTAGAGCTGGACTCCTGCCCACTGTACCCTAGAGCTGGACTCCCCCCCACTGCACTCTAGAGCAGGTCTCCCCCCGCCACTGTACCCTAGATCAGGTCTCCCCCCCCGCCACTGTACCCTAGAGCTGGACTCCCCCCGCCCCCCCCCCCACTAGTGTACCCTAGAGCTGGACTCCCCCCCCCCCCCCCCCCACTGTACCTTAGAGCTGGACTCCCCCCCCCCCCCCCCCCCACTGTACCCTAGAGCTGGACTCCCCCCCCCCCCCCCCACTGTACCCTAGAGCAGGTCTCCCCCCCGCAACTGTACCCTAGATCAGGTCCTCCCCCCCCAAGTGTATCCTAGAGCTGGACTCCCCCCCCCACTGTACCCTAGAGCTGGACCCCCCACTGTATCCTAGAGCTGGACACCCCCCCACTGTACCCTAGAGCTGGACTCCCCCCCACTGTACCCTAGAGCTGGACTCCCCCCCCCCCACTGTACCCTAGAGCTGGACTCCCCCCCACCACTGTACCCTAGAGCTGGACCCGCCCCACTGTATCCTAGAGCTGGAACCCCCCCCCCCACTGTACCCTAGAGCTGGACTCCCCCCACTGTACCCTAGAGCTGGACTACCCCCCACTGTACCCTAGAGCTGGACTCCCCACCCCAATGTACCCTAGAGCTGGACTCCCCCCCCCCCCCCCCCAGTACCCTAGAGCAGGTCTCCCCCCACTGTATCCTAGAGCTGGACTCCCCCCCACCGTACCCTAGAGCTGGAATCCCCCCCCACTGTACCCTAGAGCTGGACTCCCCCCCCCCCCTGTACCCTAGAGCAGGTCGCCCCCCACTGTACCCTAGAGCTGTACTCCCCCCCCCCCCCCCCACTGTACCCTAGAGCAGGTCTCCCCCGCGCCACTGTACCCTAGAGCAGGACTCCCCCCCCCGCCACTGTACCCTAGAGCAGGTCTCCCCCGCGCCACCGTACCCTAGAGCTGGACTCCCCCCACTGTACCCTAGAGCTGGACTAACCCCACTGTACCCTAGAGCTGGAATCCTCCCCACTGTACCCTAGAGCTGGTCTCCCCCCGCCACTGTACCATTGATCAGGTCTCCCCCCGCCACTGTACCCTAGAGCTGGACTCCCCCCACTGTACCCTAGAGCTGGACTCCCCCCCACTGTACCCTAGAGCTGGACTCCCCCCCACTGTACCCTAGAGCTGGACTCCCCCCCACTGTACCCTAGAGCTGGACTCCCCCCCCACTGTACCCTAGAGCTGGACTCCCCCCCACTGTACCCTAGAGCTGGACTCCCCCCCACTGTACCCTAGAGCTGGACTCCCCCTCCGCCCCGTACCCTAGAGCTGGACTCCCCCCCACCCCACAGTACCCTAGAGCTGGATCCCCCCCCCACTGTACCCTAGAGCTGGACTGCCCCCCCACTGTACCCTAGATCAGGTCTCCCCCCCCCGCCACTGTACCCTAGAGCTGGACTCCCCCCGTACCCCCCGCCACTGTACCCTAGAGCAGGTCTCCCCCGCGCCACTGTACCCTAGAGCAGGACTCCCCCCCCCCCGCCACTGTACCCTAGATCAGGTCTCCCCGCCCACCCCCCATACCCTAGAGCTGGACTCCCCCCCACCCCACCCCACCCTAGAGCTGGATCCCCCCCCACTGTACCCTAGAGCTGGACTGCCCCCCCACTTTACCCTAGAGCTGGACTCCCCCCCACTGTACCCTAGAGCTGGACTCCCCCCCACTGTACCCTAGAGCTGGACTCCTGCCCACTGTACCCTAGAGCTGGACTCCCCCCCACTGCACTCT